>NW_012115322.1:4961608-4975720 GCF_000951035.1 Colobus angolensis palliatus | reverse complement strand
AGAGACAGTTTGTTATAATTTCTGTTCTTTTACATTTGCTGAGGAGTGCTTTACTTCCAATTATGTGGTCAATTTTGGATTGAGTGTGATGTGGTGCTGAGAAGAATGTATATTCTGTTAATTTGGGGTGGAGAGTTCTGTAGATGTCTATTAGGTCCGCTTAGTGCAGAGTTGAGTTCAATTCCTGGATGTCCTTTTTAACTTTCTTTCTCTTTCATCTGCCTAATGTTGACAGTGGGGTGTTAAAGTCTCCCATTATTATTGTATGGGAGTCTAAGTCTCTTTGTAAGTCACTAAGGACTTGCTTTATGAATCTGGGTGCTCCTGTACTGGGTGCATACATATTTAGGATAGTTAGCTCCTCTTGTAGAAATGATCCCTTTACCATTATGTAATGCTGTTCTTTGTCTCTTTTGATCTTTGATGGTTTAAAGTCTGTTTTATCAGAGACTGGGATTGCAACCCCTGCCTTTTTTTGTTTTCCATTTGCTTGGTAGATCTTCTTCCATCCCTTTATTTTGAGCCTATGTGTGTGTCTGCATGCGAGATGGGTCTCCTGAATATAGCAAACTGATGGGTCTTGACTCTTCATCCAATTTGCCTGTCTGTGTCTTTTAACTGAACCATATGGTCCATTTACATTTAAGGTTAATATTGTTATGTGTGAGCTTGATCCTGTCATTATGGTATTAGCTGGTTATTTCACTCGTTAGTTGATGCAGTTTCTTCCTAGCATCAAAGGTCTTTACATTTTGGTATGTTTTTGCAATGGCTTGCACTGGTTGTTCCTTTCCATGTTTAGTGCTTCCTTCAGGATCTCTTTTAGGGTAGGCCTGGTGGTGACAAAATCTCTCAGCATTTGCTTGTCTGTAAAGGATTTTATTTCTCCTTCAATTATGAAACTGAGTTTGGCTGGACATGAAATTCTGGGTTGAAAATTCTTTTCTTTAAGAATGTTGAATATTGGCCCCCGCTCTCTTCTGGCTTGAAGAGTTTCTGCCGAGATATCTGCTGTTAGTCTGATGGGCTTCCCTTTGTCTGTAACCTGCCCTTTCTCTCTGGCTGCCCTTAAGATTTTTTCCTTCATTTCAACTTTGGTGAATCTGATAATTATATGTCTCAGAGTTGCTCTTCTCAAGGAGTATCTTTGTGGCGTTCTCTGTATTTCCTGAATTTGAATGCTGACCTGCCTTGCTGGGTTGGGAAAGTTCTCCTGGATAATATCCTGCAGAGTGTTTTCCAACTTGGTTCCATTCTCCCTGTCACTTTCAGGCACACCAGTCAGACGTAGATTTGGTGTTTTCACATAATCCCATATTTCTTGGAGGCTTTGTTCATTTCTTTTTACTCTCTTTTCTCCAAACTTCTCTTCTTGCTTCATTTCATTCATTTGATCTTCAGTCGCTGATACTCTTTCTTCCAGTTGATCGAGTTGGTTACTGAAGCTTGGGAATTTGTCACGTAGTGCTCGTGTCATGATTTTCGTCTCTATCAGTTCATTTATGGACTACTCTGCATTGGTTATTCTAGTC
Source organism: Colobus angolensis palliatus (assembly GCF_000951035.1). Lineage (NCBI taxonomy): Eukaryota > Metazoa > Chordata > Mammalia > Primates > Cercopithecidae > Colobus > Colobus angolensis. The sequence continues at coordinate 4,974,188 of NW_012115322.1, read as the reverse complement.
ATCCATTCTTCCATTCTTTGTTCAAGGTTTTTAGTTTCCTTGAGTTGGGTACGTAGTTCCTCCTTTAGGTCTGAGAGGTTTGATTGACCGAAGCCTTCTTCTCTCAGCTCGTCAAAGTCATTCTCCGTCCAGCTTTGTTCCATTTGTGGTGATGAGCTGCGTTCCTTTGCAGGGGGAGATGTGCTCTGATTTTTTGAATTTCCAGCTTTGCTGCACTGCTTTTTCCCCATGTTTGTGGTTTTCTCTGCCTTTGGTCTTTGATGATGGTGACGTACTGATGGGGTTTTGGTGTGGGTGGCCTTTCTGTTTGTTAGTTTTCCTTCTAACAGTCAGGATCCTCAGCTACATGTCTGTTGGAGTTTGCCTGAGGTCCACTCCAGACCCTGTTTGCATGGGCATCAGCAGCAGAGGCTGCAGAAGTTAAAATATTGCTGAACAGCGAATGTTGCGGTCTAATTCTCGCTCTGGAAGCTTCGTCTCAGAGGTGTACCCAGCCGTGTGAGGTGTGTGGTGTCAGTCTGTACCTAGTGGGGGATGTCTCCCAGTTAGGGTACTCTAAGGGTCAGGGACCCACTTGAGCAGGCAGTCTGTGCGGTCTCAGATCTCACCATCCGTGCTGGGAGATCCACTGCTCTCTTCAAAGCTGTCAGATAGGGACATTTACATCTGCAGAGGTTTCTGCTGCTTTTTTGTTTGGCTATACCCTGTCCCCAGAGGTGTAGTCTACAGAGGCAGGCAGGCCTACTTGAGCTGCGGTGGGCTCCACCCAGTTCGAGCTTCCCGGTGGCTTTGTTTACCTACTTAAGTCTCAGCAATTGCGGGCACCCCTCCCTCAGCCTTGCTGCCAGCTTGCAGTTAGATCTCAGACTGCTGTGCTAGCAATGAGGGAGGCTCCGTGGGCACGGGACCCTCTGGGCCAGGAGTGGTATATAATATCCTGGTGTGCTGTTTGCTAAGACCCTTGGTAAAGCGCAGTATTAGGGTGGGAGTTAACTGATTTGCCAGGTTTTGTGTGTCTCAGTTTCCCTTGGCTAGGAAAAGGAATTCCCTTCCCCCTTGTGCTTCCCAGGTGACGCGATGCCTCGCCCTGCTTCAACTCTGGCTGGTTGGGCTGCACCCACTGACCAGTAGCAACTGTCCAACACGCCCCAGTGAGATGAACCCGGTACCTCAGTTGAAAATTCAGAAATCACCATCTTCTGTGTCGCTCATGCTGGGAGCTGGAGGCTAGAGCTGTTCCTATTCGGCCATCTTGGTAGCCACCCTACTATTTCTTTTGAAAACTCATTTATTAGTCTTTCAGTCCTTTGAATGTTTCCCTTTGAGATCTTTTATTTTTCCTTGATTTTCTGCAGTTTCACTATGGTATGTACAGTGTGTATCCTTTTTTATCTATCCAAGTTGGGATTCATTGGGTTTCTTGACTGTTTGAATTGAGTATTTTTATCAGATATGAAAATTATTTCTCCCAGTATAGCCTCTACCTTCTGTCCTTAAATAAATTCAACTTTGATATATTTTACTTCTTGTCATGTTATTTTTCATGCCTCTTCCTCTCAAGACTACATTTGGTATAATTTTTTTATTTCTCCATTCCAGTTTTCTAATTCTCTTTTCAGCTATATTGAAGTTGCTGTTGAACTTATTCATTGACTTTTTTGCTTTAATTATCATACTTTGCATTTCTAGAAATATGTTTTGTTTTTGAGTTCATGGTTACTTTTGCATTATTTCTTGAAATATATGAAACAGTTATATTGTATGTATAGTGTGTAGTAATTCTAATACCTCCATCTTCTTAGAATTGATTCTGTCATATATTTTTGTTTGTATGTTTTACATATAATGTCTTATTTTTTAAATGAATTTAAATGATTTTTTATATCTTGAACTACTCATTTTTTTTAACTTTGCTTGTGAAGAGATTGTTTCTGTTTCTGTTGGATGCCTGAGAACAGTGTTAGTACAATACTGTTAATGTAGGATCACTTTAAATTCTTAGCTTGAGGTTTTGTGGATCAAATGAGTAGTGAGGATTCAAACTACAGATTTCAATGAAGACTCTCTTGTGGTTACAGATTCTCAGAGAAGATTTATTTTCCCTCTCCACTCAGTTCCAAAGTTCTGTACAGCCGATTTTCCTTGCGTTTCCTTGGGGAAAAGGGTTGGCGGGGAGTGGAAAGGTGAGTACTGTGTCATAGTGCTTTAAAAGCGTAATCTCTAGACACAGACTGTCAGAATTTGCATTTTGGATCTAATACTAATTCATACTAATCTATACTAATTAATACTAATTTACCATGAGCAAATTATTTAACCTTTCTGTGCTTCACTGTCTTGACCTCTAAGGTGAGGATTATAATGATACCTTTTTTATAATTTTTGTGAAGATTAAATGAGTTGATATCTTTGACATACTTAAAACACGGTAAGCTTTATAAATGTTTGCTATTGTTATCATAATCAATATTGTGTGTCTAGTTTATGCTTGCACTAAGTAGCCTTGTGTGGTCCCAGCATTATGGATAGTCGGCTATTGGACGTCCCACCTTCTGAGGCAAGAAAAAAAAAACAAAAACAAAAAAAGCTAATGCTCAAGTTCAGCTGATTCAGCAAATATTCTCAAGGTAAAAACCAATGTAAGTGCTTGCCATACCACTTTCAGTACCAGTCTTCACCTAGTCTTGTCCTCAGTATTTCCTTTTTTTGCTAGCTCCTGGGTACATTAAAGAGTTTTTTTGTGTTTATTTTTGTTTTTTTGTTTTTTTTTTTTTTGAGACGGAGTCTGGCTCTGTCGCCCAGGCTGGAGTGCGGTGGCCGGATCTCAGCTCACTGCAAGCTCCGCCTCCCAGGTTTACGCCATTCTCCTGCCTCCGCCTCCCAAGTAGCTGGGACTACAGGCGCCCGCCTCGTCGCCCGGCTAGTTTTTTGTATTCTTTAGTAGAGATGGGGTTTCACCGTATTAGCCAGGATGGTCTCGATCTCCTGACCTCGTGATCCGCCTGTCTCGGCCTCCCAAAGTGCTGGGATTACAGGCTTGAGCCACCGCGCCCGGCCTATTTTTGTTTTTTTTTTACTCTATCTGGCATTTTGTTTTAAGTGGTACTCATGTTACAGTAAACAGAAGTCCATCATACAGCTTGTAAATGCCAAAACTAAGGCTAAAATGCCAACTGATTATGAACATGTGCTTCAAAAAATAGCTAGACAAAGAACATATATAGACACTTCCTAAAGAAGAAGTGTTGCATGGGCATTACATTTGCCAAGTCACTGGTAATACCAAAACTACCATTTTCTTATCAAATTAGGAAAAAAAGGATGGAAGGGAGGGAGGGAGGGAAACAGAATTTGAAACCCATTACTGAACATTCAAGAATGCAAACGGCTTCCTATCTTTTACTAGCAAGAATGCTAACTGCAATAGCTCCTATGCAAAGCAGTTTGGCAATATATGTCCAAATTGTTAACATATTTATATTTGGCCACAGGCATGGTGGCTAATGCCTATAATCTCAGCACTTTGGGAGGCTGAGGTGGGAGGATCACTTGAGGCCAGGAGGTGGAGGCTGCCATGAGCCATGTTTGCACCACTGTACTCTAGCCTGGGCAACAGAGTGAGACTCTGTCTCAAAGAAAAAAAAAAAAATTATATTTGTGACATAAATTTCAAATCTAAGAATTTATAAAAATAAAGATATGTACAAAGCTTTAACCACAGTATGGTCATTGCATCACTTTATAGAAAATTAGAATATTAGAAACATAATTATTTCATCATACAAGAATGGGTTGACTTTACTGTTAAATAGCCATGATATATAGCAATTTTAAAAGATGTCTTTGAAGGATAGGTATGCCATGAAAGAAAGTGCATGATAATTTGTCTACTAGAAAAAGAGATGATTACAAATGAAAATATACAAATGATCAAAATTTTTTTAAAACAATGATTATATATAACCATAATCAAAGAGTTTAAAGTATCCAAGCTCATCAAACTGTGTGCATTTAAAATGTGCAGTTTTGTGTGTATCAATTAGAACTCAATAAAGCTGTAGGTTTTTGTTTAAATGGTTACAAGTAACAACTCTTGGGACAGTGACTTGGGATGATTTTCAGAACATTCTCATTTTCCTTATTTGTATTTTCTACAATGATCTGAACATTATTAAAAATAGATAACATGCCATTTAATAAATTCCTCTAAGTTATATCGATAACATTATTTTGTATCTATATTTTATAATCTGCCACTTTGTTGGCATGTTCTAAGTACTTTTCCGTGTTTCCTCATGGTTTTGGAATTATCCCCCGATGATCATATCATACTCTATTTCTTTTTTTTTTTTTTTTGAGACGGAGTCTCGCTCTGTCGCCCAGGCTGGGGTGCAGTGGCCGGATCTCAGCTCACTGCAAGCTCCGCCGCCCGGGTTTATGCCATTCTCCTGCCTCAGCCTCCCGAGTAGCTGGGACTACAGGCGCCCACCACCATGCCTGGCTAGTTTTTTGTATTTTTTAGTAGAGATGGGATTTCACCGTGTTAGCCAGGATGGTCTCGATCTCCTGACCTCGTGATCCGCCTGCCTCGGCCTCCCAAAGTGCTGGAATTACAGACTTGAGCCACCGCGCCCGGCCCATACTCTAAAGTTAATATATTTTCACCACTGGTTTAAATATTTACTTTGTTGTCATTTACTATGAATAGTGTATCAATTAAAATAATTCTGAAGATAATAGTAACAGTTACAATTTACTAAGTACCTTTTTGTTGCTCCACAAAAGTTATGACATTTAATTTTTGGAATAATTCTATGAGTTAGGTATTATTAGCCTCATTAAAAATGATGACACTAAGATTCAAAGATGCAAGCGATTGATTAGAGCTAGTGAGAGGGTGAGCCAGAATTCAGTCTAGGCTTGTCTTACTGTTTCTTGATTTGTCTAAATCTTTTCTGGTAGTGTTTCTGAAACTGTTTTGTGAATGTTGACAGGCAGTGTGATCAGGAATGAGAGTTAGTTTGCATTAATTCTCTTTTCGGGTTCTCATCTGTATTTCAGAATTTTTAAGACTTGTCTTTTCCTTTGGAGTATTGTTATTAATACTGATACTTTTCAGATTCTCATCTTGTGCATCAGAGCTCTCCTGTTGAATCTCTGGAAGCTTTTAAGATCTTTTTCCTTAGTGTTCTATTCTTTCATAATGATAAACCTTTTTTTTTCTGTTTTCATCCTTTGGCCTAGAAATTAAGTAAACTTCCTCCATTGGGGAATTGTTCATGTTTTGTTTTTTTATACTTTCTTGTCTTCTCATTTTGTTTGTGGTGATGTTGCTGCAGGATCGTTTTTTAGCTCTCATCTTATTTGGATGCTGGCCCTCTCAGGCTGGTCCTCTAATTGTCTTACCTTTTTTTTCCCCCTATGGTTAATTTCTCTATCATTTAGTTCTACCCTGTAAGAGACTTCTTTAGCTTTGTCTTCTAACCCTCTTTTTATAAATTTATGCTATTTTTATCATTTCTCGTGAACTTTCTCTGAGAGTTTCATTTCTATAGCTTCTGATTCTTGTTTCCTGGATACAACACAGTTTCTTATTTCTATAAGGTTTTTATTTTAAAATTTTTTTGAAGTTTATTCTGTTCTCCAGATTTAATTGGGGGGTATATTGACTTCTGTTTTCAATTAGTTCATTATTTTTTAATGTAATGACATGCTCAAAAACTGAGGAGACATGTCCGAAGGACTCGGAAGCTAGTTTAAAGGGAATTCCCTCTGGAATATACTTACTAATTGAAAAGGAAAAGATACCTTTAAAATGGAGAAATCTGGCAGATATTGTCTTAGCCAAAAGATTAAATTTCACAGCACCAGTAAAGCACAGTCTGATATCCTGTGCCTTCAACTATGGTAAACTCCAGAAGGAAAAGATGCCACTTTTTTTCCTGCCAATAATGTTTAACCTAAGTCTAATCACGGGGAATTTACCAGACACATTCAAATTGAGGAACAGTCTGCAAAACAACTGACCTGCACTCTTCCAAAATGTTAGTGATGTGAAAAACCAAACAAGATTGTAGACTTGCTGTAGGTGAAAGGAGAATGAGAGTGAATTCATCCTAAATTGAAGGGGAAAATAGCAGAAACAAGAAAAGATTGTCTAGGACGCTTCGCAGGCAAATGGAAAATGCAAATATAGATTATAGATTATATCACATTAAACATAAATGTTAAATGTCCTGAATTTATCATTTTATTATTACTATCATATATGAGAATATCATTGTTCTTAGGAGATATCTACTGAAGTATAGATTTTCATAGTGCATGCAACTAATTCTCAGATGGTTCAGCAAAAATTATAGGTATATATACAGATACACAGTAGTCCCACTTTGTCTGTGAGGGATAAGTTCCAAGGTCCCAGTGGATGCCTGAAACCACTGATAGTTCCAAACCCTATATATACTATGTTTTTTCTATGTGTACATACCTATGATAAGTTTAATTTATAAATTATAGACAGTAAGAGATTAACACAAATAATGGTAAAATAGAAAATTTGTAACAATATGCTGTTATAAAAGTTATATGAATGTGGTCTATCTCTCTCTCAAAATATATTATTGAACTGTACTCACCTATTTTGGGGCTACAGTTGACTTCAGGGAACTGAAACCATGGAAAAGGAGCAGCAACTGTACATATACACAAACACATACCCAGAAATAAGGGAAGGCAAATGTGACAAGAGCCTAGAAATTGCTTAAACGAGATGAAAGGTAAATGTTCTGTGGGAATACTGTTATTGGAACCTTTCTTAGGTTTGAAATTTTTCAATTTATGGTTTTCCTAGCCTATATAAGAAATTATGTGAATATGTGTTTGTGTACACACATGGCGTTTTTGAGAATATTTAGGGTATTTAGTAAAATCCTATTTCCCAAGGAATCTCCTCAGCGTATGTATATTTTATTAGTAGTTCTGGTCTGTCATAAATATCCTAAACTAAAATGCTCTGTTCTTATCTATAAAATTATACCATTTATAAGATTTCTTAAAGTGGTTTCCTAAAATGGCCTAACAAACCTTTATACCAAATACTTTCTACTTGGTGCAAAATGAACGTCTTTATGCATTTTTAACACTTTGCAAAATAAGATAAGCATGAGGAATTACCACATGAGCCTCTTTGCAGTTCATGGTTTACAGTACTTAATAAAAATAGTCTTAGGTGCTATTTCTTCTCTCAACAAATTTAATTTTAAATGCTTATGGTTAAGTCATTATCTCATTTGTTACCCAATTATACTTATATTTTATTTAAATCTAATTCCCACCATATTCTGTTAATGGCTTGTCCATCTCATTTGGTCTACTATGGTGCTGAAATTGGAAAAAAAAAAAAAAAAAAATCTGGACTCAGAAATCCCAGGAGTCCCCTTCTGGCACTTACTACTTCTAAAACTCCCTGTTTGATCATCTAAAAATCTCATTGGCCAGGCATGGTGGCTCATGCCTGTGACCAGTACTTTGAAAAGCTGAAGGAAGAGGATTGCTTGAAGCCAAGAGTTTGAGTTTGAGTTTGAGACCAGCTGGGACAACAAAGCAAGACCCTGTTTCTTAAATAAATAAATATCTCATTAGACCAGTTACTCAGATAGCAATCACCAATATTCTACTTTTGCATACAGTGAGTCAGCCATGTCCCTCATTATGTGGCTTCTACAGCTGTTCACTCAGAAGCTATAGCTAAAACCTTGTTGCTTTTATCACACAAACTCCTAATACTTGAGGTGCAGTTGGGGTTATAAATAGGTGGTATGACCTGCAGTTTCTTCTTACCCTTTGTAATAATTCATTCTATTATCTAGTGATCGATGCTTCCCTTTTGTTCATAAAGTTAAACTTTTGCGTAATGTTGGGTGCATTGTGTTTCATCTCCTAGGAATATTACCTTGTGGAAAACTTTTTTTTTAAATAGTACTTGCTCTCTAACTTATACTATTGATATTTTTGGCATTTACTATTAACAGCTTCTAATCTCGCTCACTAAAATGTTGTTAACATCCCCAGTTTTGTTGGAGGACTAGAAGATAGAGGAGCTTAAAATAACATGTGTAGAGAAATCACTTCATTGCTTCTTCTGTTCAAGAGGAATGTGAGTAGTCTCAATATACCTTAATCTGTTATAAACAGCTGATTTTCAGCATGAAAGCAGCTGCTAGGAAAAGTTAATCAGTAGGACAGAATAGTGAAACTGGAAAATGATGTGCCCATCGCTTTGCCTTTCAACTCCATTTTTTTCTTTTTGTAAATTATCTGAACTATGTCTACTAAGTGGTTAACATAACACACAAGTTTGATTCTTTTATATTTTTAAACTACTTTTCTGTTACAAAGCAATATCTTTTTTAGAAAACATAGAAGAAAAAGGAAATAAAAATCACATACAGAGATAATCATTTTAGCCCTCATTCTTCCAGATTTTTGAGGGATTTTTAAAATTAGTTTATGTTATATTGTTACCTGATTCTTTTCATCAACAGTATATTGTGAACATCTTTCTAGGTTATTTAATTTTCTTCTGCACTGTTATTGGCTGTATAATATTGCATATTTGGCTGTATAATATTATGTAGTTTTTCCATGATTATTTAAACAGCTTCCCATTATTGGTTCAAATATTTTATATACTAGTGCTCTGATTACATTGATGAAATATATCTTTGGACACAATTTCTTTTGAATAAAAAATACAATTGCTAGGTAAAGAGTATTCCCATGGCCAGGCGTGGTGGCTCACACCTGTAATCCCAGCACTTTTGGGAGGCCAAGGCAACCAGCATCACAAGGTCAGGAGTTCGAGACCAGCCTGGCCAACATGGTGAAACCCCGTCTCTACTAAAAATACAGAAATTAGCCGGGTGTGGTGGTGTGTGCCTGTAATCCCTGCTACTCGGAAGGCTGAGGCAGGAGAATCACTTGAACCTGGGAGGCGGAGGTTGCAGTGAGCTGAGATTACGCCACTGCACTCTAGCCTAGGCAATAGAGTGAGACTCCATCTCAAAAAAAAAAAAAAAAAAGAGCATTCCAATTTTAAAGTTTTTGATACATAGTGCTGAACTACTTTCTTAAGGACTCTGTACCAAAATGGTTTAATTTAATTGTTAGAGAAAACCATTAAGGAATGTGGCTGGTTTAAATACTGCCTGAGAATTCCAGATAACCTGAAAAATTGTTGATGAAAGGTCTGGAGGTGCGAATAAGTTACTTACTGTGTGCTATCATTAGAAATAACATATTAGGAATTACCAGTATAAATTGAAAGGAAGACTTTTGTAACAGCACAGGATATTTTACCCATATATAAAAGCTACGAACTATAAGATAGGTTTGATTAATGTAGTTTCCCCTTCTTTTTTCTTAAATTGGAAATGTCTTTATTTTTTATTCTAATAATGAAAATAATGTGTACGTTGAAAAACAAGTCTACTAGTATACAAATATGAAACAACAGAGAATAAAAATTCCCACCTGTAGCAGTACTCCTTATAGATAAGTACTGTTAAGTTTGTGTGTATGTATATATATGTGTATGCATATGTATAAAGTGTCCACATATACATGCACATATACAATTATGTATATTTAATTTTTTAAATTTATACAAGTGGGATCATACTCTAATCCCTCTGTATAAGTTGCTTTTTAAATATCTACCAATATACTGGTAACATCTTGTCATATTACTACATATAGATTTATTTCCTAATGATAATCGTTTGGATCATTTTTCTTTTTTCTTTGTTACAAATAATGGGTGTATTGATTATCATATACAAACATCTGTGTGCTTTATTATTTTCACAAAATAAATATTTCTGCAATAGTGGAATTGTTATTGGTGAGCAGTGATAAGATTCTGATCTCTGCTAGGAGAGCTTGCATCCCAGGCTTCGCTGCCGACATGCTGTGTAATTTAGACAAACTAATTAACCTCACTATCAAATTGATATGATTCTCAAAGTCACTTTACAGAATTGTTGAGAATTCTGTATTCTTTTTTAACAAGAAAATGCATGTAAGGTATTTAGTATGGGTACCTGGCACATAAGAAATACTAAAATATTTCCTTTTGTTAGGAATTTCCTCCTCTAGTGAATTTTCTATTTATTTCTTTCATTTTTCTTTTGGATAGTTTATGTTTTTTATTGATTATAGGAGAATTTTGCATACTAAGAATAGTTACTATTTTGTGAGCTGTATTTTTCCTAATTTATCTTATCTTTTGCTGCATTTACATTTCATATTTTTGTTTACTCAAATGTGTCAGTCTTTCATGGTTTTTTGCCTTTGTGTCCTGTTAACAAAGAACACCTCCACTGCGATATTATAAAATATCTTTCTGTATTCTGTTCCAGAGATCTTATCATTTTTATTTTTTACATTTATTCATTGATTTGAGACAGGGTCTCACTGTCGCCTAGGCTGGAGTGCAATGGCATCATCATGGCTCACTACAACCTTGACATCATTTTTATTTTTTACATTTATTCATTGATTTGAGACAGCGTCTCACTGTTGCCTAGGCTGGAGTGCAGTGGCATAATCATGGCTCACTGCAACCTTGACCTCTCCACGCTCAGGTGATCCTCCTACCTCAGCCTCCCAAGTAGCTGGGACTGCAAGTGTATGCCACCAGACTCAGCTAACTTTTGTATTTTTTTGTAGAGGTGGAATTTTGCCATGTTGACCAGGCTGGTCCCAAACTCCTAGGCTGAAGCCATCCGCCTGCCTCAGCCTCCCAAAGTGCTGAGATTACAGGCATTAGCCACTGCATCTGGTCCCATTTTCTACATTTAAATATTTACATTTACCTACATGTTTTTTAATGTGGCCAGTAGTGTTCCTTCTTCCCTCCACCAAGAGACATATTGGAAATTATAGGGTTCTTTATAGGTTATCACCATGACTGAGAAGTCACTACTGGTATTCATTGCTCAGAAGCCAGAGATGTCTGCCAGAGTCCTGTAGTGCACAGAATTGTTCCTCAACAAAGAATTCCTGAGTCCAGCGTGATGCTGAAACATCCTGCCAGACCTCAGAATCTTACTATTGCTTTCTGCCAACAACAAACATGTGAAAACTAAGCATCTAAGAATTCTAAGTAACAAACAATGGGATTCGTCTGTTGCTTCTCAGATTAACTGAGCTTAAAAATAATTATACTTCAGGATGTGGAGGAATTCTAAATTTCATGTACCAGGGTGGGTGTGTAGATTAATTCAACTTTTTTTGGTTGTTTTATTATTGATTTCTCCTTTGGTTTGGTAGTATAGTTCTGTTTTATTGACACAATTCCTCTCCATATAACTGAAAACAAAGTTAGAAAATTTCAGTCACCTCTCCTGATTCTTGCAGTATCTCTCTTCATTGAATACCATTTATGCTGATTGCTCACATTGATCTTTCTCTTCTTAGCTGCTGATTCTACTTTTATATCTGGTAATCCTTATTCATGTAGGTCTCCACTAATAGTATTGTTTGCTTTCTTGCCCTTCCACAACACGTAGGTAGGTCTGATTGCAGGGGTTCCCTGGCAGGAGTGGGCTAGGGAACAATGGTTTGAACTACTGATTAAGTGTGTGATGAACTGGTAGAATGGAAGTTCATTCCTTTTCTATATGTTAAGATAGATCAGTCATTCCTTGTTATTTTATATCTTTTGCTTTAATATAGATAATTACAGTAATTTGAGTTTCTGGTGGTAAAAGTTTATTTAAAAACAGTATCTAAAAGGTTGATAAACATATAACTAACAAATAATTTCCCATAATACCATTTCTCTCAGTGTTTTTTTAAAAACAATTACCTGTAAGATAACCTGAAAAAAGGCATTTGTAGAATGTGAAAGCATCTTTAGAGATTATGATGAAAAGTTAGATAGCTATAGCTTTTATAGAATTTCAATAATAAGAACAGTAATAATCTCTTATGATTCTTTGTTCTTTCCCTTTTCAAGAAAAATAAATGGAGTTTCCGAAGAGGACTAAGATATGTGTAGCCCAAATTTATAGCCTTTTGGAAACTATGTTTTCTTTAACAATAGTACTTACAATATTTAGAATAATGAATGAATTACATCACCTTAAATAATTTCCCACATCTGATTTTTCTCCACTAGACCTTGCATAGATACTGTATAGAAAGCAGTTGTTCATAGATGCCAGTCCAGGACATAGCTATATATTTTTTTAAGCCAGACGAAAAAATAGGTAAAGTTCATATCCTTTTAGAATAATTAGACTAATCAGAGCACATACCTGGATAGAGAAAAAAATTGCCTCTCTATATAATATCCACTTAAAATAATTAGACACAGTAACCAGAGCACATACCTGGATGGAGAAATAATTTGCCTGTGTAGACAAAAGAATAACACTGATGCCATCTCCATCATCATAATTCTCATTATTATGTTTATTAAGTACTTAACTACATGGCAGACAATAATCTATATGCCTTCAATGGATTATCTCATTTAATTCTTGTTGGAATCCAACATAGTACATATTATTTT
>NW_012115322.1:4956077-4956523 GCF_000951035.1 Colobus angolensis palliatus | reverse complement strand
GTATTTCTAGTTCTAGATCCTTGAGGAATCGCCACACTGTTTTCCACAATGGTTGAACTAGATTACAGTGCCACCAACAGTGTAATTCTCCACATCCTCTCCAGCACCTGTTGTTTCCTGATTTTTTAATGATTGACATTCTAACTGGTGTGAGATGGTATCTCATTGTGGTTTTGATTTTCATTTCTCTGATGGCCAGTGACGATGAGCATTTTCTCATGTGTCTTTTGGCTGTATGAATGTCTTCTTTTGAGAAGTGTCTGTTCATGTCCTTTGCCCACTTTTTGATGAAGTTGTTTTTTTCTTGTAAATTTGATTGAGTTCTTTATAGGTTCTGGATATTAGCCCTTTGTCAGATGAGTAGATTGCAAAGATTTTCTCCCATTCTGTAGGTTGCCTGATCACTCTGCTGGTAGTTTCTTTTGCTGTGCAGAAGCTCTTTAGTT
>NW_012115322.1:4955283-4955908 GCF_000951035.1 Colobus angolensis palliatus | reverse complement strand
TTTTTGCCCATACACATGAGTATTTGTCTAAAACATGTCTTCTTTGTAGCAGCTAGGCCCTGCCACCACTGTGCTTGGCTGAGTTCACAAATCTGCATAGTACATATTATTATCCCCATTTTGCAACTGTAGAAACTGGGACAAAGAGATTTAGGTCATTTCCTCAAAGTCTGATAGCTAGAATAAGACCTAAACTGGCTGAATTAAAAATTTAGGCTTACAGTATCATCTTCAATAAAAAAGAACTCCAGCACATGGGGTAAAAGTTTTGGCTGAGTCCTAGAAATCTGCACTACAAAGCATCATAAAGCATCTTGTCCTGTGTCTTACTAGAGTAGGCATTACCAGTATTCCACTATAGCCCCTAAAGAATGGTCACCACCATTACCCAGAACTTATCACAGTGCCAAGCTCATAGTTGGTAAGTAGTAAATATTAACAGAAAATGAGAGAATATCTGTAATCATGTTCTCATGAACTGACTAAAATGATGGGCGACAGAGTCTCATTCTACCAAATAAGTAAGTGTCAAAAGGTGCCCTCCAAATTACAAATATGAATTAATTTGCCATAGTAGCTTATTGCTGTAGGTCAATTACATTATTTTTTATTTTTTATTACACTT
>NW_012115322.1:4954681-4955233 GCF_000951035.1 Colobus angolensis palliatus | reverse complement strand
AATTAGATCCCATTTGTCAATTTTGGCTTTTGTTGCCATTGCTTTTGGTGTTTTAGACATGAAGTTCTTGCCAATGCCTGTGTCCTGAATGGTATTGCCTAGGTTTTCTTCTAGGGTTTTTATGGTTTTAGGTCTAACATTTAAGTCTCTAATCCATCTTGAATTAATTTGCATGTAAGGAGTAAGGAAAGGATTCAGTTTCAGCTTTCTACTTACGGCTAGCCAATTTTCCCAGCACCATTCATTAAAGAGGGAATCCTTTCCCCATTTCTTGTTTTTGTCAGGTTTGTCAAAGATCAGATGGCTGTAGATGTGTGATATTATTTCTGCAGGCTCTGTTCCATTCCATTGGTCTATATCTCTGTTTCAGTACCAGTACCATGTTGTTTTGGTTACTGTAGCCTTGTAGTATAGTTTGAAGTCAGGTAGTGTGATGCCTCCAGCTTTGTTCTTTTCTCTTAGGATTGTCTTAGCAATTCGGGGTCTTTTTTGGTTCCATATGAACTTTAAAGCAGGTTTTTCCAATTCTGTGAAGAAAGTCATTGGTAGCTT
>NW_012115322.1:4954301-4954631 GCF_000951035.1 Colobus angolensis palliatus | reverse complement strand
AAAAGGTGCCCTCCAAATTACAAATATGAATTAATTTGCCATAGTAGCTTATTGCTGTAGGTCAATTACATTATTTTTTATTTTTTATTACACTTCAAGATCTAGGGTACATGCGCACAACGTGCAGGTTTGTTACGTATGTGTACATGTGCCATGTTTCTGTGCTGCACCTATTAACTCATCATTTACATTAGGTATATCTCCTAATGCTATCCCTCTCCCCTCCCCCCCCCACAACAGGACCCAGTGTGTGATGTTCCACTTCCTGTGTCCAAGTGATCTCATTGTTCAGTTCTCACCGATGAGTGAGAACATGCGGTGTTTGGTTTT
>NW_012115322.1:4948936-4951144 GCF_000951035.1 Colobus angolensis palliatus | reverse complement strand
CCATTTACATTTAAGGTTAATATTGTTATGTATGAGCTTGATCCAGTCATTATGATAATAGCTGGTTATTTTGCTTGCTAGTTGATGCAGTTTCTTCCTAGTATTAATGGACTTTACATTTTGACATGTTTTTGCAATGGCTGGTACCTGTTGTCCTTTCCGTGTTTAGTGTTTCCTTGAGGATCTGTTTTAGGGCAGGCCTGGTGGTGACAAAATCTCTCAGCATTTGCTTGTCTGTAAAGGATATTATTTTTCCTTCACTTATGAAACTGAGTTTGGCTGGATATGAAATTCTGGATTGAAAATTCTTTTCTTTAAGAATGTTGAATACTGGGCCCCAGCTCTTCTGGCTTGGAGAGTTTCTGCCGAGAGATCTGCTGTTCATCCAATGGGTTTCCCTTTGTGTGTAACCTGACCTTTCTCTCTGGCTGCCCTTAACATTTTTTCCTTCATTTCAACTTTGGTGAACTGACAATTATGTGTCTTGGAGTTGCTCTTCTCAAGGAGTATCTTTGTGACGTTCTCTATATTGCCTGAATTTGAATGTTGGCCTGCCTTACTAGGTTGGGGAAGTTCTCCTGGATGATATCCTGCAGAGCATTTTCCTACTTGGTTCCATTTTCCCCGTCACTTTCAGGCACAACAATCAGACGTAGATTTGGTCTTTTCACATTATCCCATACTTCTTGGAGTCTTTGTTCATTTCTTTTTACTGTTCTTTCTCTACACTTCTCGCTTCAGTTCATTCATTTGATCTTCAATCGCTGATACTCTTTCTTCCAGTTGATTGAGTCGGTTACTGAAGCTTGTGCATTTGTCACATAGTTCTCGTGTTATGGTTTTCATCTCTATCAGTTCTTTTAAGGTCTTCTCTGCATTGGTTATCCTAGTTATCCATTCTTCCATTCTTTTTTCAAGGTTTTTTAGTTTCTTTGCGCTGGTTACGTAGTTCCCCTTTTAACTCTGAGAAGTTTGATCACCTGAAGCCTTCTTCTCTCAACTCGTCAAAGTCATTTTCCTTCTAGCTTTGTTCCATTGCTGGCGATGAGCTGCATTCCTTTGGAGGGGGAGATGCTCACTGATTTTTTGAATTTCCAGCTTTTCTGCACTGCTTTTTCCCCATCTTTGTGGTTTTATCTGCCTTTGCTCTTTGATGATGGTGGCGTACTGATGGGGTTTTGGTGTGGATGTCCTTTCTGTTTGTTATTTTTCCTTCTAACAGTCAGGACCCTCAGCTGCATGTCTGTTGGAGTTTGCCTGAGGTCCACTCCAGACCCTGTTTGCCTGGGTATCAGTAGCGGAGGCTGCAGAAGATAGAATATTGCTGAACAGGGAGTGTTGCTGTCTGATTCTTGCTCTGGAATCTTCGTCTCAGAGGTGTACCCCACCGTGTGAGGTGTGAGGTGTCGGTCTGCACCTAGTGGGGGATGTCTCCCAGTTAGGGTACTCAGGGTTCAGGGACCCACTTGAGAAGGCAGTCTGTCTGTTCTCAGATCTCAACCTCCCTGCTGGGAGATCCACTGCTCTCTTCAAAGCTGTCAGACAGGGGCATTTACCTCTGCCAAGGTTTCTGCTGTTTTTTGTTTAACTATGCCCTGTCCTCCGAGGAGGAGTCTACATAGGCAGGCCGGCCTTTTTTTTTTTTTTTTTTTGAGACGGAGTCTTGCTCTGTCGCCCAGGCTGGGGTGCAGTGGCCGGATCTCAGCTCACTGCAAGCTCCGCCTCCCAGGTTCACGCCATTCTCCTGCCTCAGCCTCCCGAGTAGCTGGGACTACAGGCGCCTGCCGCGTCGCCCGGCTAGTTTTTTGTATTTTTTAGTAGAGACGGGGTTTCACCGTGTGAGCCAGGATGGTCTCGATCTCCTGACCTCGTGATTCGCCCATCTCGGCCTCCCAAAGTGCTGGGATTACAGGCTTGAGCCACCGCGCCAGGCCGGCCTTCTTGAACTGTGATGGGCTCCACCCAATTCGTGCTTCCCAGCGGCTTTGTTTACCTACTTAAGCCTCAGCAATGGCGGGCACCCCTCCCCCAGCCTTGCTGCCAGCTTGCAGTTAGATCTCAGACTGCTGTGCTAGCAATGAGGGAGGCTCCGTGGGCGTGGGGCCCTCTAGACCAGGCGTGGGATATAATCTCCTGGTGTGCCCATTGCTAAGACCCTTGGTAAAGTGCAGTATTAGGGTGGGAGTTACCTGATTTTCCAGGTGTTGT
>NW_012115322.1:4920919-4948015 GCF_000951035.1 Colobus angolensis palliatus | reverse complement strand
TATTAAAAGTCATCATTTTGGCTTGTATTACCTGTCACAAAAACTGTTTCCATTAGTGATCACTCCCCAGTCTCCTTTGACCCTACTCCCAGCTCTAGGCAATCACTAATCTGTTGTCTTTCCCTATCGTTTTGCCTATCCTTGACATTTCATGCAAATAGAATCATATAATATATGGTGTTTTGTGAGTGGCTTTTTTCATTGAGTGTAGTTTTCATGGTTTATCCATGTTTTAGTATGTCTCCTAACTTCAGTACTTTTTATTGACAAATAATATTCCATTGTATGAATATATACCACATTTTGTTCACCCATCAGTTGATGAGCATTTGAGTTGTTTCCACCTTTACTTTTATGAGTAATGCTGATGAGAATATTACGTATAAGTCTTTTTGTGGAGATATATTTTCACTTCTCTCAAGTATATACTCATTAGTGAAATTGTTGAGTAAATTTATATTTAACATTTTAAGGAACTTTTAAAGTATTTTCACAAGCAGCTGTACCATTTTACATTTCAAACAACATGATGAACATTCCAGTTTCTTCATGTTCTCACCAACATTTTTATCTATCTTTTTTAATTGTAGCCATTTTAGTGAATGTGAAATGGTATCTCATTGTGGTTTTGATTCACATTTCCCTAATGACTAATGATATTTAACATCTTTTTCTGTCCTTATAGGCCACGTTTATAACTTCTTTGGAGCAATGTCTATTTAAATCCTTTGTGCAATTTTTAATTGAATTGTCTTTTTATTACTGAGTTTTAAGTGTTATTTATGTATTTTGATTATAAGTTTTTAATCCGATGTGGTTTACAAATATTTTCTCTTATCCTGTGGGTTTTCACTTTCTTGATGATATTCTATGCTTTTGGTGACATACCTAAAGAGATGGTATCTATGCTTTTGGTGACATGCCTAAAGAGTTCTTTACCTAACCTAAGGTCACAGAGATTGATTCCTGTGTTTTCTTTTAAGATTTTATAGCTGTAGCTCTTACATAAAGGTATATGATTCATTTTGAGTTACTTTTTATGTATGGTGTGAGGAAATGATCCAATGTCATTCTTTTTCATGTATCTCACCACTTTACCCCGCAACATTTATTGAAGGTGATTCTTCTGATTGAATGTTCTTAGTACCCTTGTCCAAAGGCAAGGATTTACTTCTGACTCTCTGTTCTATTAATCTTTATGTGTACCCTATGCCAGTACCATCTTGTCTTGATTACTGTAGCTTTCTAATTTGCCTTTTTTTTTTTTTTTTTTGGAGACAGGATCTTACTTTCTCATGCATGCTCAAACATGCTCAAATGCAGTGGCACGAACACAGCTCACTGCAGCCTCAATCTCCAGGGCTCACGCTATCCTCTCATCTCAGCCCCCTAAGTATCTGGGGCTACAGGCACATGCCATCATGCCTGGCTAATTTTTATATTTCTAGAGATAGAGTTTTGCCATGTTGCTCAGGCTGGTCTCAAACTCCTGGGCCTGGGCAATCTTTTTGAGTCGGCCTCCTAAAGTCCTGGGATTACAGATGTGAGCCCCTGCATCTGGCGTGTACACATTTTGAATGGTAAAGCCTGAGTTTTCTAACTTTGTTTCTTTTTTAAGATGATTTTTGTTATTCCTGCATTTCCATGTGAAATTCTAATCAGATTGTCAGTAGCTGCAAAATCGCCAGCTTGAGTTTTGATAGGGATTACATGGAATCTGTAAATCAGTTTTGGGATTATTGGCATTTTAACAATATTAAGTCTTCTAATTCAGAAATGTAACTTGTCTTTTCATTTATTTAGGTTTTCCTTAATGTCATAAAGAAATGCTTTATAGTTTTCTTAGTGTAAGTGTAACACTTTTGGTTAAATTTATTCATAAATATTTTCTTTTCCATGCTATTATAAATGGAATTATTTTCTTAACTTCACTGTCCAACTGTTTATTGCTAGTGTGCTGACATATTGTTAACTTTTGTATATTGATCTTGAATCCTGCTACCTTACTGAACTCATTTATTACCTCTGATAGAATTTTTGTTGATTTCTTAGGATTTTCTCTACATAAATCATATCCTCTGCAAATAAAGATTGATTTAATTATTCCTTTTAAACCTGGCTGTCTTCTATTTCTTTTTCTCGCCTAATTTTCTTGTCTGGAAATTCCAGTACAATGTTTAATACAGACAGTGAAAGTCTTGTTTCTGATCTTAGGGAGAAAGCCTGTAGTGCCTCATCAATAAGCATGATGGCTATGACTTTTTCATAGACGCCCTTTATCAGATTGAGGAAGTTTCTTTCTGTTCCTAGTTTGTTGGGTATGCTGTTTAAGTTATTGATGTAAAAAAATACTCACTGCATTTTTACAGTGGATTCAACATTTTATATTTTAGAATCCAGATCAGATGGAGACTAACGTAACCAAAATATCTTTCAACTTTATTAGCAGCATAGTCTGGTGCATCCATTTTCTAGCTATGTTAAATTGGACAACTTTAACTTCTGTCGATCTGAGTTTCCTCATCTGTAAAACAGGGTTTGATTTTAGTGCCTGCCTTTTAAGGTTTTGTAAAGATTTAACTATTTACAAGGAAAACATTTAGCGTAGCAGTTGACTCTTACTAGTACTAATATATCTGGGTTGTTATTAAGAATATGCATAATTTATGCATGGATTTCATCCAGTATATTTTTCACATGTATAGCCTTTTTACAAAGGCACACCTTAAAAAAGTAAGATTTTATTTAAAGCTTTATTTCTATCTTTTGGTTTTTGTTTTTTTCTTTTTACAATGGTATGCATTTCAGTAGTAAAATATTCAAGCAAACTTGTCTGTGGCTATATATCTAGCACCTACAAAAGCAGGTAATGTAAGATTCAAGAAACCATTACTTAATTATTGGAAACTTTTTAAGTCAATTTGGTTTGTTTTTATACCTTGCCTGTTTTTACAGACAGCTTCAGTTTTTCAGGTAATTTTTCTTTTAAAAAGCCATACACCATATCTGAAAAGCTTGAGAGACATCGTCCTGGTTTTGATACATAGTTAGCTAAGCTGATTCCTTCAAGAACCTGAATGAATGGATATGAAAAGCAACAAACACATCCTGCCATGAGGGGTTACTTTCACTAAGGATACCCTAAAAACTGAAAGAACTACATTTGTAGGCTTTTTTATCCACGTTTTTAAAAAAATTATTTTGTGCTTAGAGAATTCCTTTGGATATAAGTTAAAGAAAGGAGATAGATATTATATTTTCTTATTTTCTATTGTTATGTAGACATATAGGTCTAAGAAGAAATTTTAAAAAGAAGTTCTTTGGATTCTTTGGCGTCAACTCTCAGTTTCAACATGTTAATTGCTTTACATTATGGAAACCCTTGTTTATGATTTGCTATCATCTGAGAAGACTTACATCCCATTTTTAAATCATTCTTTTAAAACTCTAGATTTAACTGACCTCCGCATTTTTGGTCAGAAATAAATTTTTGCACAAGTGACCATTTGAGCACAACTCCTAATACAGAGGTAAAATAGCAGAAAGGTCCAGAGCCCTGCGCATACTTATCACAAAACTCTTGTTAAAGCAGTTCCCTTTCTCTTTAGACCCTCCCTAAATTTATTGACTTTTAACATTCTAATTATCTGGTATATAAAAGTTTAGAAAACATACCTGATTATAGAGATTTGTGGAAGTGTTTTGGTAGAAAAGAGATGGCCTTAATTAAAAAGAGGAATCTAAAAAATGAGACACAAATGACATGTGAGAGTGTATCTTAATAGATGTACTAGAGTTTTCCGGTAAAGTTAAAATTATTCTTTGCCTCTCTACTTACGAAGGCAGGGAGATACATGATATGTTTTAGAAAGCTTTTCTTCATAAGTTGTTAAAGTTCTTTTTTTTTTTTTTTTTTTTTTGAGACGGAGTCTCGCTCTGTCGCCCGGGCTGGAGTGCAGTGGATCTCTCAGCTCACTGCAAGCTCCGCCTCCCGGGTTTATGCCATTCTCCTGCCTCAGCCTCCCGAGTAGCTGGGACTATAGACGCCCGCCACCTCGCCCGGCTAGCTTTTTGTATTTTTTAGTAGAGACGGGGTTTCACCGTGTTAGCCAGGATGGTCTCGATCTCCTGACCTCGTGATCTGCCCGTCTCGGCCTCCCAAAGTGCTGGGATTACAGGCTTGAGCCACCGCGCCCGGCCAAAAGTTGTTAAAGTTCTAAAAACTGCGTGAATGAAATACTTTATTTTCTTAACTTTTTCCTCAAGGTGGCTTGATGAAACTAACGGATACCATTACCCATTCAATAGGTTGACTGTCTTTTGCCTGTAGTTAATAAACTATGCTATGTTGCATTCAAAATGTCCAGTAAACAGTGAATAAGTGAGTATGTTAAACGCAGTGGATGTGAAAACAGCCTTTGTAAACTGTGAAATGCTTTATAAAGTTAAGTCTTTGACATCTTTATCACCTTCAAAGCTACATTTTATTTTACTTTCACTGTTGCCTTCTTTTGTAAGGGACATAGGATAGTGAATGAGAGGCCATATATGAGGCCAAATGACTTGGCCAAAGGCAGAGATGACTAAGGATAGACAGATTGGGGTGAGCAATGAAGAGTTGGGTGGATGTAATTAGAGCTAAGAACATGTAACTTTGTATTCTCACCAAGTGCTGCTCTTCCTATCTTTTACCTCCAATCCTAATGGTTTTCTGAAGTCTTTCTCCTGTTTAATCACATATGTGGGCACACAATGAGTGTCATGCGCGTCCATGTGAAGAGACCACCAAACAGGCTTTGTGTGAGCAACATGGCTGTTTATTTCAACTGGGTGCAGGCGGGCTGAGTCCGAAAAGAGAAGGGAGATAAGGGTGGGGCCGTTTTATAGGATTTGGGTAGGTAAAGGAAAATTACAGTCAAAGGGGGGTTGTTCTCTGGCAGGCAGGAGTGGGAGTCACAAGGTGCTCAGTAGGGGAGCTTTTTGAGCCTGAATGAGCCAGGAAAAGGAATTTCACAAGATAATATCATCACTTAAGGCAGGAACCGGCCATTTTCACTTCTATTGTGGTGGAATGTCATCAGTTAAGGCAAGGCAGGGCATTTGCACTTCTTTTGTGATTCTTCAGTTACTTCAGGCCATCTGGGCATATACATGCAAGTCACAGGGGATAAGATGACTTGACTTGGGCTCAGAGGCCTGACAATGAGGACTTATTAAATATTTGTGAAATTATTAAAAACTGAAGAGTTTGAGCTCTATCATAATGGGAAACTTTTCAAATTTTTAAGTTAGAAATGTCGCATGAACAGATATATGTTTTAAGAAAATGACTATGTTATGAATTGACATGAAGAGATTAGAAACATAATTTAGAAAGCTATTATAATCCAAGTATGGGACCTTGAAAGATGGGGAAATGTTAGAAAACAATATACCACAATGGTGGCATAAATTAAACATTTTTTGGTAACTGTTGACTGAGTTGATTGAGAGCCTTGTAAAAAATATAGTCAGAGGTGATTCTGAAATTTGTAACATGAAAGTTTATGATTTTATTAACCAAGATGTAGAACAAGGGTCAAAGTAGGATGGGGGATGGATAATATAGGTTGTGTTTTGAATGTGTTCATTGTGTGTTTAGTATGTGATATCTGCCTAGAAATGCTCACCAGACAACTGGAAATTTACCTCTAATATTCATACATGAGAGGTTAGGATTAGTGAACAGATTCTGAATAGATATGAGTTGACACTATTAAAATAGGTGAAGTCCCCAAGGTTAAGTATCTGTGCAGGAAGAAGACTGCTGAGATCTAACACTTGCACCAACATATGTAAAATTGAGCAGAAGAGTGTCCAGTAAAGGAAATTCCATAGAACACATAGGAAAACAGGAACTCAGAAGAGCAAAGGATCAAACAAGACAAAGGACAGATTACTTCAGTGGTGATGGCAATTAACAAAAATATCTGTAGTGATTTTTTAAAAAGAAACTTTAATTTCAAGAACAGCTCATTGTGCTGTTAAAAAATTACTGCAGGCCAGGCACGGTGGCTCACACCTGTAATCCAGCACTTTGGGTGACCAAGGCGGGTGGATCACGTGAGGGCAGGAGTTCGAGACCAGCCTGGCCAACATGGCGAAACCCCGTCTCTACTGAAAAATACAAAAATTAGCCAGGTGTGGCAGAACAAGCCTGTAATCCCAGCTACTTGGGAGACTGAGGCACAAGAATCGCTTGAACCCAGGAGGCAGAGGTTGCAGTGAGCCAAGATCGCGCATTGCACTCCAGCCTGGGTGACAGTGTTATGCCCAGACCGTTTATTCCCCTGAGAAGACCACCAGAGTCCAAAGTCAAAGCCAAGCAGCAAGGATCTTTATTACAGGTTTGAACCTGGAACTCTCACACACCCGTGAAACGAGCCGGGCGGGAGAGCTCCCCAACTGGGCTCAGGACAGCGTTATATAGTCAGGGGTAAACAGGCACAGAGTCATAGGGGATTTTGTACAAATCAGACGTATGATTGGCTGACATTTGAACAAGGCAACTTGGCTGATTATGATTGGTTCCCGCCATTTCTGATATTTCAGTTACTCTTTTGAAACACTGGTGACGTTTATCAGGGGCTTGCAGGGCAGGGCTCCTTTACCCGGTCTGTTCTGGTTTCTGGTTTCCTGGAATTGTTTGTCTGAGCTAGTCCTGGGGGTTGTTTTTCAACCTTGCCCTATTTCACTTTGTTGCTAGGTTTAGCAATGGGGTGGGTACACACTTTACAAAAGGCTTTGACGTGAAATATTCTTGTGGTATGCCCTTTCAACAGGGCAAAGTTGTCTCGAAAAACAACCAACCAACCAACCAAATAAACACCAAACAAACAAGAAAACACTGAAGGCTGGGTACATTTGCTTACACCTGTAATCCCAGAACTTCGGGAGACCAAAGCAAGAGGATTGCTTGGACCCAGGAGTTCAAGACCTGCCTGGGCAACAGAGGGAGACCCTGTCTCTACAAAAAAATCTAAAAAGTTAGCCAGGCATGGTAGCACATGTCTGTGGTCCCAGCTACTCTTGAGACTGAGGTGGAAGGATTGCCTGAGACCAGTAAGTCAAGATGGCAGTGAGCTGTCATTGTGCTACTGCACTCCAGCCTGGGTGACAGAACAAGACCCATTTTCAAAAAACAAAAAAAGGAGAATAATTACTGAGGGTTTTAAAAGATAGAAAGTGAAAAATAAGTGTCTCTCTCCTCACTAAGTTCCCAGAGCGTTAAGGTTAGATTTCTTCTGCATATTTTTAAAATCCTTTTTCTTGCATATACAAGCATAACTGTATTTTTCCTATTTCAAGATGCAAAATTTTTTGTGTTTTCATATTTCTGAAATCTGGAGTATCCTACAATTGATGTATATATTCAGTTTAATGGAATTTTTCAGAAAGATTGGTATTTAATACGATTTGAGAATCAAGGAATAGTTATACATAAAGAATAAAAATATATGTACATATATTTATAATATATCAAATAAAATATGGTAAATAAGTATAAACTATACATGATATTATATGTAAACAAAATATATATGAAAGTGGGATCAGGATTATACATATTTATTTATATTGATTTATTATTCTAGAACACACTTTTTAAACATAAGATTTAGTTATATCTAAAATTACTGTATTTCATCAATTCTAAGAGGTACTTTCTTCATATTTTGACATCTCTGAACTCAGGTTGTGTTTAATCATTCTAGCATCTAGATGTGAGGAAAATAGTTGTTAATTCTTTCTCTTTGCTGTATTTTATTCCGTATGAATCTTTCATAATTTTTGTAACCAGTTCTTTATTTAGGAGCTAGGGATTTTTCTGTTTATTATGGTTTTTGGCTTATGTTTTGTTTTTGTTTTTAGCTTTTTACTATTACCAAAAATGGTTTAGTAAGCGTTCTTTGTCTACCTCAAATGTTGTATTTATTTCATTTTATATAATGCTTACAAGCTAAATTGCTATTATATATACATTATGAAAATGGAATCATGGTTAAAATCATTTTTTACCTTTTTAAATTTATTCCTCATATTACCTTAGTTGACTTTCTGAAAGATAAATATGATCATAACAAACATATAATTCAGTATATAAATTCTTAGGATATTCCCTTTGCTGGAAATGCCCTTCCCAGTTTTTCACTTTCCCATTCATACTTTAGGGCTCATCTTTGGTGTCATCTTGGAAGACTATCTATAACCTCTCTGGTTTCTCCAGCACAGCCTGATGGCTTCCTATGCTTAACTCCTTTTAATACTTACCACTGTGTAGTGCAAATGCATTACTTAATTTTCTGTCTCTCTTACTAGGCTTCCTTGATGTCTGGGACTGTGTAGCTAACACAAGGGCTATGGCTGTCACTTAATAGGTCAATAAATATTGAAAGAATGAATCATGCTATAAAATGTTTTGTTTCTAAATTTTTTTTAAAGGTGGCTGTGAAAAGTTCTTTGCTATGCTGAAAAGGAAAGTAAAAAGAAAGATTTATAGAGTCCTATGACTAGCTTAGAAGGAAGTGAAAAATACATTGGTAGTACAAGTACATGCTTTCTTTTCTATAAGTCCTGCTTTAAAGGAAGCAGCAATTATTAATAAAATAAAGATGTGTTCAAGAGATCTGTTTACTAGTCAGCCAGTGCATCATGGAGAATTGTAGGTCAAGAAGTAGGCTGGGCACAGTGGTTCACACCTGTAATCCCAGCCCTTTGGGAGGCCAAGGCAGGTGGATCACCTGAGGTCAAGAGTTCGAGACTAGCCTGGCCAACATGGTGAAACCTCGTTTCTACTGAAAATACAAAAACAATTAGCTGGGTGTGGTGGTGTGTGCCTGTAGTCCCAGCTACTTGGGGAGGCTGAGGCAGGAGTATCACTTGAACCCAGGAGTCAGATGTTGCAGTGAGCCAAGATCGCACCACTCTACTCCATCATGGGTGACAGAGGGACACTCCATCTCAAACAAACAGACAAAAAAAAAAAGTAGGTGTCTTTACAAAGGAAAAGTTACCAAAGATTTTGGATGAGGAAATACATTTTTAGTTATTAGATAGCTAGATATTACCTTCCAGCATTTGCTGTATATGGTGAGTGTTTTCTCCCAGGTGTTCCCCTTCCATATTCTCCATACACACCAAAAGGGAAAAAGAAAGCAATCCTTGTTTATACTTACATTTTTCAGGATGAGGTATCATATGAATCACAGTGTTAAGAGGAAGCCCCTAATCTGGGTAATTTGAAGAATAGAATTAATGACAGTAATGCCATCTTTTTCCCCTGGCTCTTTATTCTTAAAAAGCAGTTGGCAATCTCTTATCCAACATGTTAGATAGTAGTCATATGTACAACACACTGCTTACCCAAAAAAGCATGTCACAATGCACTTTTATTGAGAGAGAATATAATTCATAGTATACTGCTAGTGTTGAATCTCCTTAAATTAAAAATATGTAAGATGTTTCGCAAACTTCAGCAGTAAATTATTAGTAACAAAGTACTGTTGGGTTTTTGTCTTCAGCTTTTTTTCTTTCTTTTCTTTTTTTAGACGGAGTCTCGCTCCGTTGCCCAGGCTGGAGTGCGGTGATGTAATCTCAGCTCACTGCAAACTCCGCCTCCCGGGTTCAAGCGATTCTCCTGCCCCAGGCTCCTGACTATAGGCACCCACCACCACGCCTGGCTAATTTTTGTATTTTTAATAGAAACGGGTTTCACCATGTTACCAGGATGGTCTCGATCTCCTGACCTTGTGGTCTGCCCACCTTGGCCTCTCAATTTTCTTCAGCTTTTATTTCAAGTTCTGGGGTACCTGTGCAGCATGTGCAGGTTTGTTACATAGGTAAACATGTGCCATGGTGGTTTGCTGCACAGATCATCCTATCACCCAGGTATTAAGCCCAGCATCCATTAGCTATTCTTCCTGATTTTGCTCTCTCCCTCCAACCCATGACAGGCCCCAGTACGTGTTCTTCCCGCCATGTGTCCAAGTGTTCTCATCATTCAGCTCCCATTTATAAGTGAGAACATGTGGTATTTGGTTTTCTATTCCTGTATTAGTTTGCTGAGGATAATAGCGTCCAGCTCCATGCATGTCCCTGCAAAGGATGTGATCTTCCTTTTTATGCCTGCATCGTATTCCGTGGTATATATGTATCACATTTTCTTTATTTAGTCTTATCATTGATGGGTATTTGGGTTGATTCCCTGTCTTTGCTATTGTGAACAGTGCTCCAATGTGTATACACATGCATGTATCTTTATAACAGAATGATTTATGTTCCTTTGGGTATATACTCAGTAATGGGATTCCTGGGTCAAATGGTATTTGCTTCTAAATCTTTGATTTCACAATGGTTGAACTAATTTACACTCCCACCAACAGTGTAAAAGAGTTCCCTTTTCTGCACAATCTCACCAGCATCTGTTTTTTCTTGAGTTTTTAATAATCACCATTCTGACTAGAGTGAGATGGTATCTCACTGTGGTTTTAATTTACGTTTCTCTAATGATCAGTGATGATAAGCCTCTTTTCATATGTGTGTTAGCTGCATGAATGTCTTCTTTTGAGAAGTGTCTGTTCATGTCCTTTGCCCATTTTATAATGGGGTTATTTGTTTTTTTCTTTTAAATTTGTTTGTTTTTTGTAGACTCTGGATATTAAACCTTGTCAGATGGATAGATTGCAAAACTTTCTCCCATCCTGTACATTGTCTGTTCACTCTGACGATAGTTTCTTTTGCTGTGCAGAAGCTCTTTAGTTTAATTCGATCCCATTTGTCAATTTTTGCTTAACAAAGTACTGTTAACTCCCTGGTTAAAAAACCCTACTTTAAAAAGCCTGTCTACATATATTACTTTTTATGCATATAATATATGTGTGTATGTGTGTGTATATATATATAAAATACAGATATGTATTATTGATCCTTTTAGTAGCCTTGTACTTTCCATAGAACGGGTTGTAGCATCCTGAACCCAATGACAAACAGTTGACCAAGGTCACACATTAATTAGAGTTGGAGCAAAAAACTAAGTCTCAAGTTTCTTTGTGGGACTGTCTTTTTTTCTTCATATCACATTTCTATGTCATGGGCTGTAAATGACAGCACAAAAAGTAATGCATAAATCTTTATATACACATATGCATATATACACATATATGCATTCTTTTTGTACTTAAAAAGCAGTTGGTAATCTCCAGTATGACTATATGGTAGATAGTAGTCACATGTACAATATATGCCTTGCTCAAGAAAGCATGTCAGAATGCATGTATGCATGTGTGTATGCATGTATTGCCAGTGAGCCACTCTTTTAAGTGTCTGAAAATTGCTCTATCAGCAAACATATAAGGCTTTACTTTTACCTACATCTTAGAAAAAAAAACTTAGTTAAAAGTACTGGATTTATGTGCATAAAATGTTTGTGCTTATTCAGTATATAATGACAGTTCTTATTTCCTTAAGAAAATGATCTGGCATCTGATTGAATGTTTCTATCAGCATAACTGTGCAAAGATCTAGTGCAAAGGTTTGATCTCTAAGAGTTGAAGCTTTAGTCTAGTTATTTTAGGCTAGCAATTTCAAATTGCCTTTTGTCTTTTTTATAAAATACTTTAAAATACTATCCAATCCCAATTTTAATTATTTTGATACTCCCAGGAAATTAAAAGCAACAAAGAACTGTTAGCAGTCTTGACCAAGAAAACAGAACACATGGATGTCCGAGGGAAACTTAAGGAACTTCTTAACCAAAATAGTGACCCAGACCGGGTGCCGTGGCTCATGCCTGTAATCTCAAAACTTTGGGAGGCAGAGGCAGGTGGATCACCTGATGTCAGGAGTTCGAGACTAGTCTGGCCAGCATGGTGAAACCCTGTCTCTACTAAAAAATACAAAAATTAGCCAGGCATGGTGGTACGTACCTGTAATCTCAACTACTCGGGAGACTGAGGCAGGAGTAATCACTTGAACCGGGGAGGCGGAGGTTTCAGTGAGCCAAGATCACACCACTGCACTCCAGACTGGGCAACAGAGTGAGACTCCTTATGAAAAAAAAAAAGAAAAGAAAAAAGGAAAAAAAGAAAATAGTGACCCAGATACACTGTATCTCTAAAAATATTGGCTCCATGAAAATACAGCTGATATATTGTACAAAGAAGGTTGTCACTGTATTGAAAGTGCCACTAAGCATTAAAACAAAAAACATTTTATTGGTGGTAAGTTTTAAGAGTATACCAATTTAGGAAAATGTTGAAAATATGGGGAAGAACTTGTATATCTACTTGCCATTTTGTGGCTATATAATATAATAGTTGATAATTCAGACATTATGAATATGGTTCACTGAATAAGTGAATAGACAAAGGTAGAATTTGGTATTCATAATTATTTGTTATTATAGAACATGGGCCTTTAATTTTTTAAACTTTCTGTACTAATTTCCGTCTACACACTACTTAAACAAAATTTATTAGCATTCTGAAATTTGGATTACCTCCCTAAATAACACCATCAAAATGTTTGAATTGATAACATTTTTCTATTGTTCCAATAATTATGATTCAAATACAGTTTTCAAATTTAAGCAATTTCCTGACATGGCAGACATTTAGCTGACCTCTGTAGGCCTTAAAATAACTTCATTATAGAACCATGAATGTAGAAGCAGTCTGTGAACATTTAGGAAAATAATAGCTTCAAGCCCATGCATTTTGTCCTAAAAGAGAAGACTATAACTATCATCGTTATTTTGAAGAAATGTTCATATACATTTTAATTTAATTATTTAAATAAACTTTATCTTCCATTTTCTCCCAACAACTCTCAATTTTTCTTACATAGCAGATTAGAAGTACTGTACTTCTCATAACTGACACAGTATAGCAATGGCCCTGTACACCTCAGATGCCCCTAGTGTATCATTCTTTTATAGAATGGTACAGCAAATGATGAACTGGGTCACTGAAACCATGCAAAATTAGTTTTGATATGCTGTTCTTTATGATGGATATTTCTGTTCATTACTATATAAACATGTAGAAACAAGCATGTAGAGAATTTTCATTAAGTATGAAACATTTATATCGGATGGTCTAACAAAATACTGGCTGTGTGATATTAAAAAAATGCACTCTGGGAATCAGAGGAACCTGTCTCACAGACCAGTTAAATTACAATACCAAAGAGGTTCTTATGACTACTTATCAGGAGTGTGTATTAAAACACTGTAGAAGGAAAAAGCAGTCGTGTTAAATATGAGTCTCCAATCAAAAGTTCCAAGGATGGATCTGCCAAATTGCAGGCTTGGTTTGCTATCCAGCTCTTTCTCATGTAGCGTGCTCCAGAGTTAACAGCAGCAGGAATTTACTCACTTAGTGATGGTTAATGATTCTCCTGGGCAAGGTTGGGGAGACTAGCTAATATGTAATTTATTTTTAAAAAGCTCACCAAAGGTGATTAGAATCAAAATAGTTCGGGCACTTAATAAGTGAAGCTTCACTTAACTGAAAACTGCATCCATCCATAACATCTCATTTCCTGATAATACAAGATGAAAGTGGAGTTCTTTGGCATAAAATGTAGTATACAGGTTATTCAAAGGGACATACTTCTTGCTGTTTTTATAAAGAGGAGTTATAGGTCAAGTTATATTTTCAACTAATGCAATGATTAATTGTCCATATTCTAAGATAGAAATTAATGAGGACTTACTAGTTTGACAGCACTTATTTTCCTGTCTTTACAAACATTAGACTCTGAGGTGTTTTTTGTTTTTTGTTTGTTTGTTTGTTTGTTTAGTTCAGGGAATATCTCTTGGTCATCTTTATTTTATTGTTACCTAGATATGCTGTATGGCATGTAATGAGTGGTCTATAAATCTTTAATGAATGAATGAATGAATGTCCTTTCATCTTTTCTCACACTCTATTTGGGGTCCCTCTACTTATAAGCCATCACATGCATCTTGTCCTTTTATATCATCACAATGTCATTCTATCTGGAAAGAGATTCCATCTTATTTATGCTAACAAAGTATAAGGCTTAAGTGGACAGTTTGTAATCTCATCCTGTCTGGTAACTGCTCTCTCACTATACAGGATACCCTCTATGTTACTGAGCTGTGTGTCCTAATAATGACAAAAAAAGTTAATATTTTAGAGAAATTATTTATCAGTCATTTATCACTATATTTAGTCATTATACTTATTGTAAACATAAACAGTATTTAGCATAGTGCTCGGCACCCTAAAAGAGCCACACAACATTTGTTGAATGAGTAGACAGAAGAGAAGAAAAAACTTTATTTTCTATTTTCCCACCCTGCAATTATTTAGGGAATTCTTTTTCAGTAGAGTGAGGGTCATACCACATAAAGATAGGCATGCTTACAGTAGCCAACTAATAAGAAGAAATAAGAAGATTACTACAAAAGATTTAAGACATCAAGAGCACGGTCATCTGAGTCCTATTACAATAAAGGCAAATAGTGGTACACTCTTGACAGCTAAAGTCACCCTCATAATTACAGCATGTTGAGTATATTTGTGAACCAGAAGAGTTCACAATTTTCATAAGAACTAGCTTGCATTATCAAAAAAAAAAGTTATTGGGGGAGTTTGGTGGCTCATACCTGTAATCCTAGCACTTTGGGGGGCTGAGGTAGGAGGATCACTTGAGGCCAGCAGTTCAAGTCCAGCCTGGGCAACATAACAAGATGGCATCTCTTCAAAAAGATTAAAAAGTTAGCTAGGTATGGTGGCATGCAGCTTCAGTCCTAGCTATTCAGAAGGCTGAGGCAGGAGGATGATGAGCCCAAGAGTTAAAGGGTGCAGTGAACTATGATTATGCTACTGTGCTCCAGTCTGGGTGACAAAGAGCAAGACCCTGTTTCTAAAACAGGCAAAAAGCTATATTGATTTTTTAAGAAATGAGGAAATTTTTGTATGCATTTAGAAAAATTCTCTTAAATATTTTAAATGGTAAATAGAGTGTTATATTTTATTTATCTGGAAAAAATCTTGAAAGTTTTTTATTCCTTAATGGTTATAGATGAGTGGGATATTACCATCTTTTCAGTATGATGACTTCTTCACCTAAGGGGTGTCTGTGTTTTCGTGTGTGTGCTTTTTTGAATGCTATTCACTAATAACTGCTTTGCATATAGTCAGCTTAGAGTTAAATGTTTTTGATAAATGACATTTCCATTATTTTAAAAAGCTTTGAAGTCAGACTTGAGCTGCGATTCTGCTCATGTGACCTCTCAAAGTTTGTTTCCTCACTATTAAAATGAGAATGATTATGCTTACTGCATAGATCTATTACAAGGCTTAAATGAGATAATCTACTGAATATAATGCCTGGCACATTGAAAGTGTTTAATAAATAGTCAAAACTGTTGTTAGAGGATTACAAAAAGAGAGTTTTATAAGAACTGTGGTAGTTTTTAAGGATCTTCTCCTTCACATTTTTATTTTTCTAGAGACCTTCAAGTCTGCTATTGAAAAACTGAAAAAGAAATAATATATATAGATGATTCATAAATTATCCTCTGTTGCTTTCACCTTCTTGTAAACAAAAACTCTCCAGGCTTTCAATAGGAATGAATCTTCAGTGAAGTACATCCATATGGCAATTCTGAAATGTAAAAATGAACTGCTTTTTTAATATTGAATAAGCATAAAAATCAAATTATGTTGCTTAAAAAGGAATCCTCATACATCTTTTCCCATCTTGCATAACACAAAAATAGCTAACTGCTTTGCTCAAATCATATTTGGAGGGTGACTAAGCATGAGACAGTTCCCAAACAAATCTTTGAGAAAGTTATGCAGGAGTGAAAGTGAGATTTCAGCTGTAATCAGTCTCTTAATCTAGGTTAGCTCAATGAGGGTAGACTGGTAAAGTTTTAAATTCATCAATTAATCATACATCATTTTTCAAGATATTTTGGATTTTGCTGAAATATTAAAAATTGATGTGATTTCTTTTAAACCACACCTGATTTTGTAGGCTATAGCTACTATGTACTTTTGTCTTTACAGGCACATGCACGTATTTTCGTAAGAATGTTTATTAATTTACATAAAATGCATTAAACAGTGAAACCTTATCTTAAGGCTGACTTAAAATGTAACATATTATATATTGATTATATAACATATAATGTATTATAAAACCTAAAAAGATTTTTTACCTAAAAATAATTGGATGACCCATGTGTAACAAAAACAGCATTTTTATTGAAAAGTGTGTATATTGATAGTACTATAACAATGTTAATTTTATAAAAAATTTACAGTTCATGTCTCAAAACACATAATTTAGAAGGATTATGCAATCACTTTTAGAGGAAGGAAAAAAATCTATCTACTGTTTCTTAGGTTCAATAGTAGTTTAATTTCTTAAAAGATAATACATATATTTTTAGAGAAATCTTTGTTTAATTTTCTCTTGGAGTTGTTAAATGCCATTTAAGGTATGTTAAGATATTTGGTATTGCAGTTTACCTTAATAAGCCTTAGATTTGTTCTCAGTAGAATATTGAGATATGAATTTGCCCTGGTTTATATCCAACTTGTGATTTCCATTGTATAAACTTTCCTAATTTGAAGCTTCTGCTTTCACTTTGTTTTATTCTTTGTTTTTTTTTGTCATTTTGGTTGTCAAATACAGAAAATAGTATGTTTAAATAAAACCATACTAGGCTGGGCGCGGTGGCTCACGCCTGTAATCCCTGCACTTTTGGAGGCCAAGGTGGGTGGATTACCTGAGGTCAGGATTTCAAGACCAGCCCGACCAACGTGGTAAAACCCGTCTCTACTAAATACAAAAAATTAGCCGGGCATGGTGGCACATACCTGTAATCCCAGCTACTTGGGAGGCTGAGGCAGGAGAATCACTTGAACCCGGGAGATGGAGTTTGCGGTGAATTGAGATTGTGCCATTGCACTCCAGCCTGGGCAGCAAGAGCAAAACTTGGTCTCAAAAACATAATAAAATAAAATAAATAAAACCATACTGTTTTCAGGAAATAAAACAAGTTACATATACTACTTTTAACTTATTTTGAAAAGTTACTATTCAAAACTAACATTATATTAGGAAAATTTATTTGCCAGTGTAATGAGAGCAGATATTCATCCAGTCAATTGCTATGAATTTCATAAACATTCCTAAAAGAAAATATCCAGAATATTCCAGAATATGAAATTTTTTTCTGCTAATGGCCATGTATTAGCCAATCTTTGAACTAAATTTGATTTTACTTACTGCTAATAATGCCCCGCTCTTATTTAATTTTCATGATAGATAGATCGATCTACCTATAGAAAGTAATAGAG
Organism: Colobus angolensis palliatus; assembly: GCF_000951035.1. NCBI lineage: Eukaryota > Metazoa > Chordata > Mammalia > Primates > Cercopithecidae > Colobus > Colobus angolensis. Next base: position 4,930,634 of record NW_012115322.1, on the reverse strand, counting down.
ATACAGATGTACATACACCCATATATACATATATGTTGAAATTCTTGGTGTTAAAACAATGAAAATATTTAGTATTCTCTTTTCAAGTGTTTTTCATAAAATATCGCCTAGCTGGGCTTTACTTTTTAAACCGATCTGAAACTTTCAATATTAAAGTGGATTATATTTCCTTTGCACATAGATAATAGGGAAATTCTTTGCTTTGTATTCTGATATTCATTACCTAACATGTATTTCTCCACAATCATCTGAAAAGTATGAACTAAATAAACACCCTACAAGTATACTTTATTCTCTTCTCCTAGATGAAGGCTTAAGAATGTTTAATTCCCTATTCCATTCTTCCCCCCAAATTAGACCTCTAGGATGCTTTTACATTTCTCCACCGTCTTCTAACCCCTAGGTTTTGCTGACGTAGTTCAATACTTTTGGTTCTAGATTTATTAGCTTTTTCCCTTACCATATGTCTCTTCTATTTTAAGAATTCTTTCTTAGCTGTTATATTATGAATACCCGGTCACAATTCTTACCCATTTAGTTTTGACATGTATATTGCAAGGCTTATTGCACTATTTTCTATTCATCTTCGTGTGTCTTGAGATTTCTATTCTGATTCGTACGTTGTTTGGGTCAAATACTTCTTGAGTAGTTTCCTCAGACAGAGTATGGGGTGGTTTTATCTCTTACCTTTGAATATCCACAATTGTCTTTCTTCTAATCTGAAAGATGAATGATAACTTACTTGGTGGGGCATAGAATGCTTTCCTGGCAGTTCTTTTCTCTCTGTCCTCAACAGTACAGTATCTTCCAGCTTCAGGTATTGAAGATGCATGGTAAAATGCCAGTCTGAATTATTTTTCTGCTGTAACTTGTTTTTTTTGGATATTTGAAAGATTTTCTCTTAATCTTTGGAATATGGGAATTTTACCAAAATATGTACAGTTGTATGACTTGTTTTGATTAATCTACTTGGAATTTAATGAGCCCTTCTATTCACAAATAAAATTCTTCAAACCAGGGAACTTTACTTGTGTTATTTCTTTTTTCCTAATCTCTATTTTTTTCCCCCTAAAGATTTCCCTCTCTGCATTTTGCTGCGTATTTTCAGCTGTTTCTTCAATTTGGTGTTAAAAGCCAGTTATTGTGGGCTCAAAGACAACATACTTTATTTAACTCTCTATTTTTAAATTTAAAAGACATATTTTTACATTCTAGAATATGTTTTAAAGTTGATCATTCTTTTGTATTGCTTGTGTTAAAAATTTTCTTCTATCTTCTCCACCAAGTTTATTCTAGGAGCCCCCTAGGTTTTAGGGCTCTACTTGTTTTTTCTGTCTTTGATTTGTATCCCCTTGAATACATTATTATTTCCCTTTGCCTAACAATAGGTCTGTATATGCTTTGAGTGGTGAGGGGCCCAGGATTCTTTGCTCTGTGAGCTTTAAAAACACCATTGGTAAGCTTATTCACAACTTCTTGAGGCAACAGGATTATTTTTGGTTAAAGTTCTCCTTAGGGATATAGAGCAACTCTGACCATCTTTGTATCTGTTTGCAAGTCTTCCACAAACACCAGATAGACCTCTTAGGACTACACATGTGGGCAGGCACTTAACTTTCAGCAAAGGCCAAGACCTCTCAGGGCCCTGTAAATTTTGGTCCTACCTTCTGACCCCCAAGCCACAGCACCTCCAATCTCCAGCAGCCTTAGCAGGGAACAAAACTGGTTATCTGATGCTTCCTTCTGGAATTCCAGAATATCCTATGGCCTTGCACGTCTAGGATAGGATTGAACTATCTAATCATCAGTCTAGTATTCATAGTGGGAGGTGGCGGGTATCAGAATTGGGAGATTAAAGCATCAGGGGCGTATTCTAAGGTGACCACATTTCCATCAAGTCAAATGGAAAGAATTTTTTTAATTTCAAAGCACAACTTTTCCAGAGAACTACAAAATCATGGTCTTACATATACTCTAATTGTGATATCTTGTTTTACAAATGAAGAGCCTGAGACAGGAACTGTATTCTGTGTTTCTGTATATTCAGATTGAATTTATAATCTGAGGGGTAGGAGGAAGAATGGCCATAGACAAGTTGTACATAGGTAAGTTAAAATAGAAAAGAGAGAAGTCAAAATTTTGGCTAAAAGAAGAGAAATTTCAGGAGATTTGATATTGGGAAGGTATACAAATGAACAAATTAAGCAGATTGTGTTGTGACAGTGGTCTCTCTCTGGGTACATTTATTGTAGCCATCACGAAATATTTGGAATCTCTTTCCAGAAAAATCTTTGGTCATATAGCTGTTTCTTTTAATTCCTCCCTTAGTTTTGAAGGCATTAGGTCAATAAAGGAGGTAAACAGTCATTAGGTCAATAAATTTACTTGACTAAAATGTGAAGTTTCATCAGTTGCCAGTCAAGCTGTGGCTAAATTAGGCAGTAGCTGGCTTTACACAGCAGTCTTACTTAGAAAATCCTTAATAAAAGAATCTTCTGTCCAGTTTATTAATTTTTTTTTTTTTTTTTTTTTTTTTTTTTTTTTTTTTTTTTTTTTTTTTTTTTTTTGAGACAGAGTTCTACTCTTGTTGCCCAGGCTAGAGTGCAATGGCATGATCTCGGCTCACTGCAGTCTCCACCTCCCAGGTTCAAGCAATTCTCCTGCCTAATCCTCCCGAGTAGCTGGGATTACAGGCATGTGCCACCATGTCTGGCTAATTTTGTATTTTTAGCAGAGACGTGGTTTCTCCATGTTGGTCAGGCTGGTCTCAAACTTCCGACCTCAGGTGATTAGCCTGTCTCAGCCTCCTAGAGTGCTGAGATTATAGGCGTGAGTCACCGTGCTCAGCCCAGTACCTTCTTATTTGAGTCTGTTTATACATTATTATTAGCAACTTGCAGCTCTTCTTAATTTCCTTTATACTCCTTGCCCAAGTTCCCTGAATCTCCTGTTTGTAGCCAACAGGTCTGTTCTTCCTGATTTTCTCACGTAACACACAGTATTTCCATATCATACTTGCTAGGCTTCATCTTCCTGAAACTTTTTCAAAATGTTACTCACTACAAGTTTTTCAATGATGACTGGTTCAAAATCAGTCATCACTGACCATTATTTCTGTTTTATCCTGAGGTTCATCCAAATTGGGCCACTCTGCCGCTCTCTATACTATCCTTGCATTGCACCACCTCTGTTCCTTTTCTGGTTTCTTCCCTTCTTCTGGAGCATCCTCCTTGTCCATCTTTGCCTATTAAAATCTTACCCATCTGGCCAGGCTTCTTGGCTTCACACCTGTAATCCAGCACTTTGGGAGGTTTAAGCAGGAAGATCGCTTGAGGCCAGGAATTCAAGACCAGCCTGGATAACACAGAGAGACCCTGTCTCAGTGATCAGTCAATCGAATCAAGTCATACCCATCCTTCAAGGTCCATTCTGAACTTTACCTCATAGGATGTGATAGATGAAACTATGGTCATGTGCCACATAACAACATATATGGCAACAATGGAGTGCAAATAGGATTTTGGTCCCATAAGATTAAAATGTTGTAATTTTACTGTACGTTTTCTATGTTTAGATATTTTAGATATGCAAACACTTACCATTGTGTTAAAATTGCCTACATCATTCAGTACAGTAACATGCTTCAGGGGTTTGTAGCCTAGGAGCAATGGGCTACCTCATATAGCCTACCTGTGTAGTAGGCTATATCATCTGGGGTTTTTGTAAATATACCCTGTGATGTTTACATGATGAGGAAATTGCCTAACCATGCATTTCTCATGTGCCCCTGTCGTTAAGTGACACATGATGGTATTTATATATGTCAGGTTACAAATTGCAAATTATGTCTTAGATAAAAAAGAAACTTAAATTTCAGGTAACAACAAGGACAAAAATAACAACAGTAAAATGTAGAGCCACTAGCAATGACCATCTTTACTGATGGCCTACTGTGTGAGAGACATTTGCAAAGACCTCATACACAGTGCCACATGAATTATAAAACTTATATGTATTTTTACATATCTTTATCCTTAAGATGATCATATGAGATATTTCTATTGTTCTCATGTTACTGATATAATAAATTAGGTACATGAAAGGTGAAGAAATGTGCTTACACTCATTGAAATCCAGACAGCCTAGCTGTAGATTTCAGGTTTAAATTTCAATTAGTATATGGAGAAAATGTATTTATCAAGGAATTTTGCCAAGATTCATTTGGAATAAATTTTATTCTTCAAAGAGAATGCACACATAACTTTTTAGAATGTAGCAGGTACCACGATGTGACTTACACTTGTATAGAAGAATGTCACCTCAGGAAAGATAATAGGGAAATTGTTATTTATAGGAATCATTATGGAACACAAAATGAAGTGGGGAGACTGGGAAGCTATTATACTAACCTAAGCGAGAGATAGTGTGATTTTAAACTAGTCAGGGCAGTGAGAATGCAAAGAAGAATTTGAATGCTTGAGATAAAGAAATTGAACATATTTGACCTGACATTTGAATGGATATGGGTAGGGAAAGATAATACTTAGGTAACTCAAATCCCCAAATTTTCTATCTGCTGAACTCCACAAGATAAATCCTTTTAAAAAGAACCGCTAAAGCACTGGGGTTTGAATTTTAAAAAGTGTTTACCTTGGAAGAATGATTAAACAATTGATTTGAGTTTCAGATCAAGGCAACAGTCCAAATATATTTCTTCTCAGGAGATGCAAATCTCAGTGAATGCAGTTTCTAGTGCTATGTTTTGTTTCTGTTTGAAAGCTAAATTCATTCTTTGTAACGTTATTAATGTATTTGCAAATTATTTTTATATATTGTTTTAGATAAATTTTTACATTTTTCAGTTTAGCAAATTTTGAAACTATTTTTATGCCCTATTGATTATCTATAATTTATACAGTTAGAGACTGGACTCAGAGGATGTGTTGGTCCAGAGGAAATGGTCAATTTCCTGAGAATATTATCCCAAGATGGGTTTTTTTTAACTTTTTTTTTTTTTTTTGAAACAGAGTTTCGCTCTTACTGCCCAGTCTGGAGTACAGGGACACAATCTCGGCTCACCGCAACCTCCGCCTCCCGGGTTCAAGCGATTCTTCTGTCTTAGCCTCCCAAGTAGCTGGGATTACAGGCATGCACCACCACGCCCGGCTAATTTTGTATTTTTAGTAGAGACGGGGTTTCTCCATGTTGGTCAAGCTGGTCTCGAAATCCGGACCTCAGGTGATCTGCCCGCCTCGGCCTGGGAAAGCGGTGGGATTACAGGCGTGAGCCACCGCGCCCAGCCTTCTTTAAACATTTTAAGGCAATATATAGATATGAAAGTTGTTAAGTCTCTGATGCAAAAACCAAAAAAGCAGTGTGAAATCTAGGCCTTGGTATATGTAGAGAAAATTGTCCGCAGATAAGTCTTTTTCATGTCCACTCTCCCCAGACAAGAAAAAGTACAGAACCCATCATTCTCATACCTTTCTTTCCAGGATGACTTGTCCACTTTTAAACAATAGCTGCCCCCCTGCACCCACTATCTCTCAATATATTCACCGGATGTACATGTACGAGTGCATCTCTGAGCTTTGGTTTTGACTTTTCCTGGCTTGGTGGCTGACTTTTCCCCAACATATCTTGTTCACATCCCAGCCTTTAAGGTCAAGCTGCTGCTCAATAGTAATGGCAGAATGAATGATTGTGACAAAACCTAAGCATCCAAATTGAAACTAAATTCATCACCCAAATTATAAACTAGTAAATATTGTTGCTGTGAAAATTATTACATTGGGGTAATTGAACTTTCAGTGATACAGTGGCCTTACTTAAAGATTATCTAGTCTAATGCTTTTATTGAATAGTGGGGAAACCTGAGGCCCAGAGAAATTAAAGGATTTGTCTGTATTTGAAATATTGGTAATGTCCTAGAACACAGATTATTTTATTCCCATTTCAGTGCTCTTTTTGCCACATCATTTTGGAACTATTATTTAAGTATATATAACTGAAGGCATCTTATTTTTTTTAATGTATGTTGACAATGGATTTTTGCTTTGAATTTTAGAAAAATAATGCATTTTTAGTGTAACTAAATTGAAAGCACCAAACACTACTACTAATTTTAGTTTTGTTTAAATATTCAAATTTTGTAGGTTGTTTTAGACAAAAGCAGATAAAAATTATGTTATATGTTTACTTTAAATATTTTACCACTTTTTGTGGTAAGTTTATTTGCATTTTGCAATCCCATGTAAAGGTAGTTAACTAGTCACAATTCTCCCATTTAGTTAATCTCTTGAGGAAATTACTCAAATACTGTTTCTTATTCTATAAAATAAAATAGATGATCTGGAATGATAGCTTAAAATTCTTTCTAGCTCTATATTTATCTGAGTAAGAGCTATCTAAAACTTGAATTTTAAAATGCTGTCATACAAAGTCCTTTTTTCCTAATACATTTTCAGATAAGTAGGATGTATAAAACATTGCTAATATATTGTGAAAATCTTGCGAAATATCTTAAGTAATGTGAACTTTATTGTTGGTAATGCTGTTCCTTTTTTTTTTTTTTTTTTCAGCGATAGGGTCTCATTGTATTGCCCAGGCTGGAGTGCAGGCAGTGGTGTGATCTTGGCTCACTGCAACCTTTGCCTCGTGGGCTCAAGCCATGCTCTCACCTCAGCCTCCTGAGAAACTGGGACTATAGGTGTGTGCCACCTCGCCCAGCTAATTCTTTTATTATTTGCAGAGATGGGGTTTAACCATCATTATGTTGCCCAGGCTGTTCTGGAACTCCTGGGCTCGAGCAATCCATCTGCCTCAGCCAACCAAACTGCTGGGATTACAGGTGTCAGCCACCGTACCCAGCTGGTAATGCATTTTAAATTGACAAATTTAAAAGTGTAATCAGAATTAACTATAAAATAATTTTCACAATGTCAGACTAGGTAAATGTATTTATGAAATATCCTTGAGATTGCTGTGGGTTTTGGAAAACCTACTCAATGTAAAGTTTCAACTTGTATAGGAAAACAGAGCAAGGAAATGTCACTTTATCATTGAGACAGCTTGAATATTATTCAAGCAAGATCTTCGGGTTCTTACAATTGGAGACACTCCTACAAATAGGCCATCTTATCTGATTAACCTGATTGACCCCCAATAAACTCCACCAGTTGACAGGTCCTACCCACTCACTTCCTTTTGGTGTTTCATTCTTAACATGAATAAATGTACAACAGTTCATTCCAACAATTTTCTAATAATTGAAGGAAAACCTTTAACATGAAACAAAATGAAACAAATAGTATAATGGAATTTGGAGGAAACTGACAATGAAAGTTGTCAGAAAATTAAAATGCAGTAAGGTGATATTTAAAGTTTTCAAATTATATCCACAGGCAGAGCTTTGAAATACAAAATATGATAACATAAGTAAAAACTGAAAGCTAGGCATGGTAGTTCATGCCTATACTCCCAGCTACCCAAGAGGGTAAGGTAGGAGGATCGCTTGAGCTCAGGAGTTTGAAGCTGCAGTCAGCTGTAAACATGCCACTGAAGTCCAGCCTAAGTGACAGAGCAAGACCCTGTCTCAAAAAAAAAAAATGTTTTTAATAAAAATGAAAATTCAAGGCTGGGCACAGTGGCTCACACCTGTAATCCCCCATTTTGGGAGGCTGAGGCAGGAGGATCTCTTGAGCCTAGGAATTTAAGGCTGCTATGACCTATTATTGTGCCACTGTACTGCAGCCTAGGCAACATACCAAGGCATTGTCTCAAAAATAATAATAATAATAATAAATAAAATGATTTAGAAACTTAAATAGGCTGGAAGAAAAACTATGGAGAACTCCTAGAAAAACAGGACAAAAAAATTGAAGTGATAAAAAGGCAGACAAAACCATGAGACTCAAGGCTTAAAAGGCCTATCGTATTGCAAATAGGAGTCCCACAAAGGAAGAACCAAAAAAATTGAGTGAATGAGACATGATCAAAGGAAGAATATGTTAAATTTTCTCAGAACTGAAGTATATGAGTCTGCACATTGAAAAAGCCCACTGGAATATCCAGCAGGATAAATAATAAATAACCAAACTCAGGAAAATAATCACAAAATTTAATCATAATCGAGATAAAGAGAAGATTGTGAGGTGCTTCCTAAGGTCAAGGAATGTGGATGGTTCACATTCAGAGTAGTAGAATGACATTGAACTTCTCAAATAATTTAAATTATGGAAGAGTTTCTTCAAAATTGTAATGGAAACAAATTTTATTACATAGAATTCTATATCCAGACAAGTCAAGTGTGATGATAGAATAGAGAGAATACTACTCTCACACCCAAAAATACTTTCTGTGTACTATTTCCTGGGAAACAACTGTAAAATGTCATTCATTGACATGAACGAGTAAATCAAGAAAAAGAAACACATAGACAAAACAGGGTCCTACCCAGGAAAGGGGCAAAGAAAAGTACCAGCGTGGCTGTTATTCAGCAAACTTAAGAGTGAAACCAAGTCCAGATTGTACCCTAAAAACAGAGCCTTCAGGAAGGAGCTCTCCAGGAAACTAAGGAAATTGATATGTTTGAACATATAAAAAAAAAATTGATACCCAGACAGCAGGGGTGGTGGAAGAGTATATACAATTTTTACTAAGTACATATAAACCTAGGTGATTGAAAAAATAATGCAATTAGTAAATCCAGGAGAAATAATAGCCATGTTCCTAGTTCACTTTTCGGCCTATAATATTTATAAGTCATGATAATGTAGACATTGACCATAAATTTAGCCCAAAATTAAAACATTACTTTGCCATTAGAGATAGGTAGAAATGGCAACTATAGGGATGCAGAAGAGCTAAGTCTTCATATATGATGATAAGTCAACCAATGGTGTTTAAAAAAATTGTTAAGTGAAGAAGTAGAAGTACAATAAGTCCTCATTTAATATCATTGATAGGTTCTTGGAAAGTACAACTTTAAATACCCTACAGCAGGTCCTCAAATAATATCCTTTCAGCTGGTTTCACTATACTGGGTTTTGCTTAAAGTCACAATTTCCAAGAATGTATTGACTATGTTAAGTGAAGACTTACTGTATAAGAATATCATTTAGAAATAGAGAGGCTAATCGCAGAGAAAAAAGACACAAGAGTTGAGGATGTTTGCCTCTGGAGACAGAGAGAGTAGAGAGAAACGTGGCAGAAGAATGCTGTTTTTTACTATGAGCCTATTAATATTATTTTACTTCATACAGTATATACATTGTATTATCTTGATAAAAATAAAATCAATTTTTTTATTATTATACTTTTAAGTTCTAGGGTACGTGTGCACAATGTGCAGGTTTGTTACATATGTATACATGTGCCATGTTGGTGTACTTCACCTGTTAACTCATCATTTACATTAGGTATATCTCCTAATGCTATCCCTCCCCCCTTCCCCCACCGCACAACAGGCTCCGGTGTGTGATGTTCCCCACCCTGTGTCCAAGTGTTCTCATTGTTCAGTTCCCACCTGTGAGTGAGAACATGTGCTGTTTGCTTTTCTGTTCTTGAGATAGTTTACTGAGAATGGTGCTTTCCAGCTGCATCCATGTCCCTACAAAGGACATGACCTCATCCTTTTTTATGGTTGCATAGTATTCCATGGTGTATATGTGCCACATTTTCTTAATCCAGTCTATCATTGATGGACATTTGGGTT
>NW_012115322.1:4919398-4919752 GCF_000951035.1 Colobus angolensis palliatus | reverse complement strand
AAGTCATTGGTAGCTTGATGGGGAAGGCGTTGAATCCATAAAATACTTTGGACAGTATGGCCATTTTCACAATATTGATTCTTCCTATCTATGAGCATGGAATGCTCTTCCATTCGTTTGTGTCCTCCTTTATTTCGATGAGCAGTGGTTTGTCATTCTCCTTGAAGAGGTACTTCACATCCCTTGAAAGTTGGATTCCTAGGTATTTTATTGTCTTTGAAGCAATTGTGAGTGGGAGTTCACTCATGATTTGGCTCTGTGTTTGTCTGTTATTGGTGTATAAGAATGTTTGTGATTTTTGCACATTGATTTTGTATCCTGAGACTTTGCTGAAGTTGCTTATCAGCTTAAGGA
>NW_012115322.1:4893952-4918147 GCF_000951035.1 Colobus angolensis palliatus | reverse complement strand
TCATTGGTTTCAAAGAACATCTTTATTTCTGCCTTCATTTCGTTATGTACCTAGTAGTCATTCAGGAGCAGGTTGTTCAGTTTCCATGTAGTTGAGCAGTTTTGATTGAGTTTCTTAATCCTGAGTTCTAGTTTGATTGCACTGTGATCTGAGAGACAGTTTGTTATAATTTCTGTTCTTGTACATTTGCTGAGGAGTGCTTTACTTCCAGCTATGTGGTCAATTTTGGATTGAGTGTGATGTGGTGCTGAGAAGAATGTATATTCTGTTGATTTGTGGTGGAGAGTTCTGTAGATATCTATTAGGTCTGCTTGGTGCAGATCTGAGTTCAATTCCTGGATATCCTTGTTAACTTTCTGTCTCGTTGATCTGTCTAATGTTGACAATAGGGTGTTAAAGTCTCCCAGTATTATTGCTGGGAGTCTAAATCTCTTTGTAAGTCTCAGAGGACTTGCTTTATGAATCTCGGTGCTTCTGTATTGGTGCATATATATTTAGGATAGTAAGCTGTTCTTGTTGAATCGATCCCTTTGCCATTATGTAATGGCCTTCTTTGTCTCTTCTTTTTTTTTTTTTAGAAGGAGTCTCGCTCTGTCGCCCAGCCTGGAGTGCAGTGGCGCGATCTTGGCTCACTGCAAGCTCCGCCTCCTGTGTTCACGCCATTCTCCTGCCTCAGCCTCCCATGTAGCTGGGACTACAGGTGTCCACCACCACGCTCGGCTAATTTTTTGTATTTTTAGTAGAGACAGGGTTTCACCGTGTTAGCCAGGATGGTCTCAATCTCCTGACCTCATGATACACCCATCTCAGCCTCCCAAAGTGCTGCGATTACAGGCTTGAGCCACCGCGCCTGGCCTCTTTGTCTCTTTTTATCTTTGTTGGTTTAAAGTCTGTTTTATCAGAGACTAGAATTGCAACCTCTGCCTTTTTTTGTTTTCCATTTGCTTGGTAGATCTTCCTCCATCCCTTTATTTTGAGCCTACGTGTGTCTCTGCATGTGAGATGGGTCTCCTGATTACAGCAACTGATGGCTCTTGACTCTTTACCCAATTTGCCAGTCTGTGTCTTTTAATTGAAGCATTTAGCCCATTTACATTTAAGGTTAATATTGTTATGTGTGAACTTGATCCTGTCATTATGATGTTAGCTGGTTATTTTGCTCGTTAGTTGATGCAGTTTCTTCCTACCATCGATGGTCTTTACATATTGGCATGTTTTTGCAGTGGCTGGTACCAGTTGTTCCTTTCCATGTTTAGTGCTTCCTCCAGGAGCTCTTTTAGGGCAGGCCTGGTGGTGACAAAATCTCTCAGCATTTGCTTGTCTGTAAAGGATTTTATTCCTCCTTCACTTATGAAGCTTAGTTTGGCTGGATATGAATTCTGGGCTGAAAATTCTTTTCTTTAAGAATGTTGAATATTGGCCCCCACTCTCTTCTGTCTTGCAGAGTTTCTGCCAAGAGATCCACTGTTAGTCTGATGGACTTCCCTTTGTGGGTAACCCGACCTTTCTCTCTGACTGCGCTTAACATGTTTTTCCTTCATTTCAACTTTGGTGAATCTGACAATTATGTGTCTTGGAGTTGCTCTTCTCGAGGAGTATCTTTGTGGCCTTCTCTGTATTTCCTGAATTTGACTGTTGTCCTGCCTTGCTAGGTTGAGGAAGTTCTCCTGGATAATATCCTGCAGAGTGTTTTCCAACTTGGTTCCATTCTCCCCATCACTTTCAGGTACACCAATCAGACATAGATTTGGTCTTTTCACATAGTCCCATATTTCTTGGAGGCTTGTTTATTTCTTTTTACTCTTTTTTCTCTAAGCTTCTCTTCTCGCTTCATTTCATTGATTCGATCTTCAATCACTGATACCATGTCTTCCAGTTGATCAAATCGGCTACTGAAGCTTGTGCATTTGTCAGGTAGTTCTCGTGCCATGGTTTTCAGCTCTATCGGGTCATTTAAGGACTTCTCTACATTGGTTATTCTAGTTAGCCATTCGTCAAATCTTTTTTCAAGGTTTTTAGGTTCTTTGCGATGGGTTCGAACTTCTTCCTTTACCTTGGAGAAATTTGATCATCTGAAGCCTTCTTCTCTCAACTCGTCATTCTCCATCAAGCTTTGTTCTATTGCTGGCAAGGAGCTGCATTCCTTTGGAGGGAGAGAGGTGCTCTGATTTTTAGAATTTCTAGCTTTTCTGCTCTGTTTTTTCCCCATCTTTGTGGTTTTATCTACCTTTGGTCTTTGATGATGGTGATGTATAGATGGGGTTTTGGTGTGGAGGTCCTTTCTGTTTGTTAGTTTTCCTTCTAACAGTCAGGACCCTCAGCTGCAGGTCTGTTGGAGTTTGCTAGAGGTCCACTCCAGACCCTGTTGCCTGGGTATCAGCAGCAGAGGCTGCAGAAGAGTGAATATTGCTAAACAGCAAATGTTGCTGCCTGATTGTTCCTCTGGAAGCTTCGTCTCACAGGGATACCCAGCCGTTTGAGGTGTCAGTCTAACCCTAGTGGGGTATGTCTCCCAGTTAGGCTACTCGGGGGTCAGGGGCCCACTTGAGGCAGTTTGTCAGTTCTCAGATCTCAAACTCCGTGCTGGGAGAACCACTACTGTCTTCAAAGCTGTCAGGCAGGGACATTTACATCTGGAGAGGTTTCAGCCGCCTTTTGTTTGTCTATGCCCTGTCCCCAGAGGTGGAGTCTACAGAGGCAGGCAGGCCTCCTTGCGTTGCGGTGGGCTTCACCCAGTTCGAGTTTCCAACCTGCTTTGTTTACCTACTCAAGCCTCAGCAATGGCGGGTGCCCCTGCCCCAGCCTCGCTGCCACCTTGCAGTTAGATCTCAGACTGCTCTGCTAGCAATAAGGGAGGCTCCATGGGTGTTGGACCCTCTGAGCCAGGTGTGGGATATAGTCCTCTGGTGTGCCTTGTGCTAAGACCCTTGGTAAAGCACAGTATTAGGGTGGGAGTGACCCCATTTTCCAGGTGTTGTGTCAAGGTTTCCCTTGGCTAGGAAAGGAAATTCCCTTCCCCCTTGCCCTTCCTGGGTGAGGGGATGCCTCGCCCTGCTTTGGCTCTCACTTGCTGGGCTGCACCCACTGTCCTGCACCCACTGTCTGACATGCTCCAGTGAGATGAACCCTGTACCTCACTTGGAAATGCAGAAATCACCTGTCTTCTGTGTCGCTCACGCTGGGAGCTGGAGGCTGGAGTTGTTCCTATTTGGCCATCTTGGAACCACCCCCTGTATTTGGGAAATTTTTTAGCTATTTAAAAAAATTATTATTACTGCCCCTTTCTGTTGCTTCTTCTGGGACTCCCTTACGCATTGTCAGGAAGCTGGATGGTGTCCCACAGATATCTGAGGCTCTTTTAATTTTTTAATTTTATTTGCTTTTTGTTTCTCATATAAGATAGTCTCAATCAATCTGTCATTAGTTCATTGTCACCAAGTTTACTGATTCTTTCTTCTGTGTTCTGTGACCTCAAATATGCTGCTGGTCAGACATCCTAGTAAATATTTTGTTTCTGTTATTGCCTTTTTCAACTCCAAGATTTCTATTCGTTTCTTCTGAAAGATAGTTTCTTTCTGTTTACTGTTATTTTCTATTTGATAAGACATTATTTGTATACTTTAATTCATAAGCATAGTTTCTTTTAGTTCTTTGAACGTATGTATTATAGGTGATTTAACACCTTTATCTAATAAATCTAATATTTTGGTTTCGGTGGGGACAGTTTCAATCGGCTGCTATTTTCCCTGTGTATAAGCCACACTTTCCTTTTTGCATATAATTTGTTGTCAAAACTGAACATTTTATTTATTTATTTTTAATGTTTTTTTCGTTTGTTTTTTGTTTTTGTTTTTGTTTTTTCTGAGACAGAGTCTCACATTGTCACCCAGGCTGGAGTGCAGTGGCACGATCTTGGTTCACTACAACCTCCGCCTCCCAGATTCAAGTGATTCTGTTGCCTCAGCTTCCCGAGAAGCTGGGACTACAAGCATGCACCACCACACCCTGCTAATTTTTGTATTTTTAGTAGAGATGAGGTTTCAAGGTTTCACCATGTTGGCCAGGCTGGTCTCAAACTCCTGAACTCAAGTGATCCCCACCTCAACCTCTCAAAGTGCTGGCATTACAGACATGAGTCACCACTCCCGGCCCAAAACTGAACACTTTAAGTAAATGTTAACTGTCAACTCTAAAAATTAGATGACCCGCCCTTCCCTCAATTTGTTGTTATTTGGTTTTGTTGTTGTTGCTATGTGTTTTTTGAGTGATTTTTTCCTTAAAACCTGTATTCTTTGTTGTATGTGGCCACTAATATTTCTGCTCTGTTATCTTTATGGCCGCTTAATGATTAGTGGGAGATTAAGCCAGTAAGTTTCCCTGCCTTTGTGAAGGGCCTCTGTATATGTGTTGGGGGATGACCTCAATGCTTCAGCAGACTGTCTACTACTCTGTCTTAGCCTTAGCTTTCACTTTCTGCTTGCACAGAGCCTCAAAGTCAGTCAGAGGTGAGAACTTAAGAGTTTTCTCAGGTCTTTTGTGATCATGCACAAGTCACCAGTATGCATTGCTCTATAAATTCCCAGAAATATGTTAGATCTTTTTTTAGACCCCTGTGAACATTTTTCTCTTCAATTTTTTTCTTTAATTTTTTTGTAAGCCTCTTGTTAGCTCCAACTATTAAAGCCATCTCCAACACCTGCATTGTTAAACAGTTGTCACTGATTATTTTTGACAAATATTCTGTAGGTAGAACTGGTTGCATAGAGGCAGTTCTGAGTCAGCTGAAGTGAAGACAAGTCCTGAAAATGGAGCTTAGTGAGCTGCCAGATGGGTCAACTGGTGACTATTCTATGAGAATGGACATTTGGGAACTCTTAAAACTGTAAAATGTAGAATTTAAAAAGTGTTCTAACTTCTTAGTGACTGTTCAGCTGCTAGTTTACACAGCTACCATAATAGTGAAGCTTTTGGCTTTTGGCCTACTCTACAACTGGAGAAGAGGATGGGATTAGTGCAAATTAAAATGCCACGAGATTCGCTCTTCATATGGAAATTCAGCCACTTTTCTTGAATAAATATTATTTGGATTATTTTAAGTTTTTAATTTCCAGAGTTCTGAAAAAGGTGATTTTGACAATGTAGCCAGTGTTATTACCTCAGAGGTCCTAATTCAATAAATCTGAGTTAGGGCCTGGGAATTATTTTTTCTTCGTTAATATTCTGCCAAGTCCTTTGTCTATTCCTTTTTAGATGTTTTTGCTCTTCTTCCTTTGCCTACTCCTTAAATATTTGGTATTTCCCAATTTCTATGGGTTTTATAAATTCTCTTGATCCCTTATACATTGTCTGTGGATATGACAGGCTTGATAGAACCAGCTGAAACATTTCCCTTGAGCACCAGTTTAATGTCTCAGAGACAGCCCCTAATTTAGCATATCTTAAAATGAACTTATCATCTTCTACATTTATTTTTATCTCTATATGCCCATGTGGACAACACTGTTCAGTTCTTCATTGAATAATTAATTAAATAAATATTTATTGAGTGCCTATGAGGTTCTATAGGCCCTGAGGGTACAATAGTGACATAAACAAACAAATATTTACCTTTCCAGAAAGGTATATTTCTAGTGAAAGAGGCAAAGCAAATAATTAAAATATGTTGCATGTCTGATATTGAGAAATTCTTTGGAGAAAAATGAGCAGGGAAGATTGCTAAGGAGAGCCAAGATGAGGATAAAAGTTGCAGTTCTAAGTAGGATGTTTAAGGAAGTCATCACTGAAAAGTTACCATTTAAGCAAAGATCTGAGGAGGCGATGGAGCAAGCCACGTGGGTATCTGGGGGAAGACTGTTACAGGATGAGGAAACAGCAGCTGCACAGTGTGAGGCAGGAGTATACGTGGCATTTTGGGAAAATGATGAGGTAGCCATTGTGCCTGGCTTGAGCGATAGGAGAAGGCTCAGACAGGTAATAGGAAATATGATTGTCTTGGTCCTGAATTCCTGTTTTCTTAAAAACTGGGAACTGTCCTTCAGAGATTAAATAATTTCTATCATTCTTCTCTTTGTCCTTTGTCCTCTACATCTTACAAGTTATCACATTTTATTGATTCCAACTCCTGTGTTACTCTTCTGCTGTGCTCTTCATCCTTGATACTTTTGCCTTCATTTGGGCTTTTATTGTGGTCACCCAGCTGGTCTGCTGCTAGGCTTACATGCTATATTCAACACTCATTCACGAGATATTTATTGAATACCTTCTGTGTTCTAGGTCCTGTGCTGTGTATTGGTGATATAATGGTTATTAAACTTGAAATGATTATTGCCCTTAGAAAACTCATAATAACTGGTGTATACAGACTGTTAATGACATAGCAGTGTAATAAGCACTTTGAGAACAAGCACTCTTAGTAGCACATGGGGGGCTGGTAGATCTGATTTATGAGTGCAAACTTTCCAGAGTAAGCTATACTCCTGTTGCTATCTGAAAGATAAGTGGGAGTTAGACCTTCAGAGAGAGAAGAAACACTGTCCAAACAAAGGGCCACTTGTACAAATGCCCAGAGAATGGAACCGAAAACAGTTTAGTGTTATCAGATACAGCATAGGGGAAAGTGGCTCAAAATCAGCCGAGACAGGTACAAAGGAGCCAGATCATACATGGTATCTTTAGGCCCTATTTAAAGTATTTGGTTGATTAAATGATTTGGTTGACCAAAACGATAATTTTAAATGATCATACAATAATTTATCTCTCAGAATTAAAATCCACCAATGATTCCCTGCTGGCTTTAGGTTAAATTTAAACTCTATAACATAGCACCTGAGGTGCTTTAATCTGGCTTTTGCCTCTTCAACATCAGCTCCCACAGGCGCCACTCGTTTGTTTATACACTAACAGCAAAGAACTACTCCCCAGAAGAAACATTTCAAGTCTCCAGGCCACAACAGATTCTAAGAGCGCTCTTTGGTCCCTGCCAACCTCATGAATTCATTTTTGTCCTTCAAAATTAATCTCAGATGTCATCTTCTATAAGAATCTTTTCCTGAAAATTCAAATAGAGCTAATCATGTCCTATTCTGTGCTACCACCACTTCTGTATGATCTTTTCTTGCAGTTATCATAATCTCCAAAACCTGTTTACGTGTTTCACTTCTCCACTAGTGTGAGCTCTTTGAGGGTCTGTGGATTTTTTTTTTTTTTTTTTTTTTAGTCTGTGCATATTTTAGCATAGTGCCTCTCACTTAACTGAACTTAATAAATAGTGAATTAGTTACTCTAATAGAAAGCTTGGTTTATTTTGACCAAAAACCAATGACAATTATTTATAGGAAAGAACATAAATTTATAGGTCATTTAAATCACAAGACTGTGATAGTGCTCGTCACACTTGTTATTTATTGAATGATAGCCAACCTTATTATAATATAATTTTCATGAGAACAGAAAGCTTATCTGCCTGTTGACTGCTCCTCCTCCACAGCTAGCACAGTTCCTGGCAGGTAGAAAGGTATTTCACAAGTACTTGTCCCGATCACACTTGGTACATTATTATAGTTTATATGCTTTTTTAAATTCTTTACTTTCAGTCACATAGCGATATGGTCACCATTAAATATTTAAATAATTTTGTAAGTTATTATTTGAATCAAAACATTTGTTCATTTTTGTTTTACTTTATTCTTTTTTTCTTATTATTATACTTTAAGTTCTGGGATACATGTGCAGAATGTGCAGGTTTGTTACATAAGTAAACACGTGTCATGGTGGTTTGGTGTACCCATCAACCCATCATCTACATTAGGTATTTCTCCTAAGGCTATCCCTCACCTATTCCCCAACCCCTGACAGGGCCTGGTGTGTGATGTTCCCCTCTCTGTGTCCATGTGTTTTACTGTAATAATGCTTTAAAATTTCGATTTCTGATTATTGTTTTTTTAAAAGCATAGTATTTTATCATAGACAATAGGTTGTCTTCTCCAAAAATGAGTACTTAAGTCCTAAAAGCATGAAACTACCTTCTAGGCACTTCAGAGACCTTGAGCAGTATCTCTTATCCAGCCCAAGCTCGTGTATTCGTTACATAGCAGCCTGCAAAGCATCCACCATAAACACTACTACAAATGCCTCACAGATAACATCTCAGAATTATCTCATCACGGGGGGCAGTTCCGAAAAGAAGAAACTTAGATAGCAAGTAAATATTTTTAAAAGATACAGCCTTACTAGTAATCACTGAAATTGAAGAAGTAGGATTTATTAAACCTTTCTCACTATCAAAGTTTTTTTATTTCTTTGATACTAATAATACACATGGAAGTAAGTGTGCTGTAAAATGGACTCTCTCAGATGCCACTGGTGAAAGTGTAAATTGGTTTAACTTTTTTATTCCAGAGGAATATATGTTGAAAACATTTAAAATGTTCATATGCATTAATATCTCAAAAATATTCATCACAATGGAAATGTTTTAGAACTAGATAGAGGTGGTGGTTACACAATATTGCGAATGTATTAAATGTCATTCAATTGTGCACTTTAAAATGGTTAATTTTAAATTATGTGAATTTCACCTCGTTTTTTTAAATAATTATCCTAATGAAATAATACACTAACATTAATTAGAATGTTAATTTCAGCATTATTTACAATAGTAAAAATTTAAAAATAAAATAAATGTTTAATAGAATAGTGATTATATATGATCCATCATATGCTACAATACTGTGCAACCATTGAAAATAATATTTTAAGGGATTTTTAATGATATTAGGGAAGTGCTCAAGATAAAATGTCATGAAAAATGTTGAATATAAAATTATACAATTAAAGAGTTATGCAAAACAAGCATACACAGCAAAAGATCTAAAGAAAATTATAAGTATTACTTGAACTCCTTTAAGCACATGAAGCCCTTGTCTCAGGGGTTTAAATGGCAGGCTTTTCTTTAGTCTCTTGCTCTTTAAGTTAAGACTTTTGGCTATTTGGGACTCTGATTTTGTCAGTGGTCTGCTCATTATACCCAGAGCTTAAACCTTCATGGTACGAAGAGCCAAGACAAGAGAAAATGTTACTAGTATACCAACTTGGGAGGTTATACTTGGCTGTTTATACTGTCATTTAACTATAAATTGGTTAAGTATGATTTGGAGGACTAGCTTAGAGCATCAAAGTTATTGAATATTTGCCATGTGTCTGACCATATACTAGATATGTTCACATCCATTATTTCCTATAATCTTTTTTAAATTTTATTTTATTTATTTTATTTATTTATTTATTTATTTATTTTTGAGATGGAGTCTCACTCTGTCACCCAGGCTGGAGTGCAGTGGTGCAATCTCGGCTCACTGCAAGCTCCGCCTCCCAGGTTCAAGCCATTCTCCTGCCTCAGCCTCCCGAGTAGCTGGGACTACAGGCGCCCGCCACCACACTGAGCTAATTTTTTTTGTATTTTTAGTAGAGACGGGATTTCACTGCGTTATCCAGGATGGTCTCGATATCCTTACCTCGTGATCTGCCCGCCTTGGCCTCCCAAAGTGCTGGGATTACAGACATGAGCCACCACTCCCGGCCCCATTATTTCCTGTAATCTTTTTTTTTTTTTTTATACTTTAAGTTCTAGGGTACATGTGCATGCCATGCAGGTTTGTTACATATGTATACTTGTGCCATGTTGGTGTGCTGCACCCATCAACTCATCAGCACCCATCAACTCGTCATTTACATCAGGTATAACTCCCAATGCAATCCCTCCCCCCTCCCTCCTCCCCATGATAGGCCCCAGTGTGTGATGTTCCCCTTCCCGAGTCCAGGTGATCTCATTGTTCAGTTCCCACCTGTGAGTGAGGACATGCGGTATTTGGTTTTCTGTTCTTGTGATAGTTTGCTGACAATGATGGTTTCCAGCTGCATCCATGTCCCAACAAAGGACTCAAACTCATCCTTTTTTATGGCTGCATAGTATTCCATGGTGTATATGTGCCACATTTTCTTAATCCAGTCTGTCACTGATGGACATTTGGTTTGATTCCAAGTCTTTGCTATTGTGAATAGTGTCGCAATAAACATACGTGTGCATGTGTCTTTATAGCAGCATGATTTGTAATCCTTTGGGTATATACCCAGTAATGGGATGGCTGGGTCATATGGTACTTCTAGTTCTAGATCCTTGAGGAATCGCCATACTGTTTTCCATAATGGTTGAACTAGTTTACAATCCCACCAACAGTGTAAAAGTGTTCCTATTTCTCCACATCCTCTCCAGCACCTGTTGTTTCCTGACTTTTTAATGATTGCCATTCTAAGTGGTGTGAGATGGTATCTCGTTGTGATTTTGATTTGCATTTCTCTGATGACCAGTGATGACGAGCATTTTTTCATGTGTTTGTTGGCTGCATGCATGTCTTCTTTTGAGAAATGTCTGTTCATATCCTTTGCCCACTTTTCGATGGGGTTGTTTGTTTTTTTCTTGTAAATTTGTTTGAGTTCTTTGTAGGTTCTGGATATTAGCCCTTTGTCAAATGAGTAGATTGCAACATTTTCTCCCATTTATTTCCTGTAATCTTTATAAAAACATCGTAAAGTAAAAAACTGCTTTTTTACCTACTTTACTTTACAGATGGAGAAACAAAAAGGGCCATTTACTTTCTCTGGGTTACACAGGTAGTTAATCGAGACTCAAACACTGGTATTCTGTTTCCAAATCTGTGCTTGTTCTCATATACCACAGAGCTGTTATTCCTCTATGCCACACTGGACATCACAACACAAAGCCTCAAATACAAACAGCCCTCAGTTTGCAGATAAGTTGTCTTCTAACTATATTTCTGTTTTGTTGTTGTTATTATTGTTTTGAGACAGGGTTTCTTTCTGTCTCCCAGGCTGGAGTGCAGTGGTGCAGTTGGCTCACTGCAACCTCCACCTCCCAGGCTCAAGCAATCCTCCAGCCTCAGACTCCCAAGTAGCTGCGACTACAGGCATGTCCCACCATGGCCGGCTAATATTTGTAGAGATAGGGTTTCACCATGTTTTCCAGCCTGGTCTTGAGCTCCTGAGCTCAAGCAATCCACCCACCTTGGACTCCCAAAGTGCTAGGTTTACAGGCGTGAGTCACCACACCCTACCCTAACTATATTTCTCAATTAGAAGTATACATATGTAATGCTTTTTCTCATAGGTACAGCATTATACTCATTAAGACTCAACCCCCAAGGGTGTTTCTCAGGTCTGAATTGGCAAATAACTCAAAACTCATAATGCCTCTTCCATGACAATTGCTAATATTTAGTTAAGCTTTCCCTGTGCAGGTACTAACCCTTTTAATCCCCTCAACAACTCTAGTAAACAGGAGCATTATCTCTGTTTTCATAAAAGGAAGCTGAAGTACAAAGTCAGACAGGTAATTAGTACCAAAACCAAGATCTGGATCCAGGCAGTCTGAACTTGCCCTGGCTTTAGTTTCATGGTGTTTCAGGCAGCAATCAAAATTGGCACTCAAGAAGAAATCTTTGTGCTGTTTAAAATTTCTCTGTGTTCTGAAAGTGTGTGATACACCCTGGCTCTCAACCCTGGCTGCACATCAGAAACACCTGTGGGGTTTTCTGGACATACAGAACCCAAACCCAACTATGGACATCAGTGTTAAGTTGCTCCACAGAGGCCGGGCACGGTGGCTCACGCCTGTAATCCCTGCACTTTGGGAGGCTGAGTCCAGTGGAGCACGAGGTCAAGAGTCCGAGACTAGCCTGGGCAGCATGGTGAAACCCCGTCTCTACTAAAAATATAAAAATTAGCCAGGCATGGTGGCGGGTGCCTGTAATTCCCAGCTACTTGGGAGGCTGAGGCAGGAGAATCGCTTGCACCCAGGAGGTGGAGGTTGCAGTGAGTCGAGATCACACCCCTGCACTCCAGCCTGGGTGACAGAGCAAGACTCCATCTCAAAAAAAGAAAAAAAAGAGGATGCTTCACAGATTATTTTGGTGTGGTATATAAGGTAGTTATGAAAATGTGGAAATGTATCCTGACATTACAATAAATAATGAGTAGTGTGGCCATTACATGCTATAGAGAACAATCATAGCTTTTGGAATCAGGTGAGAAAGCTTCCTAGAGGTGATGGCATTTTCAGTGGTCATGCGAAATATGATGGGAAACTGTTGAGTAGCATCATTTCAAGGGATAGGATGTACTATAGGAGAAGGATAAGCAGAAGAGATTTATATGTTTTTTCATTGAAAATTATAATTAGGGATGAACTTGCATCTAAGCTCCTTAGTATTAGATTTTAAATCTTAGTCCACCAAATTTTAATTTGCTTTATATCAGTTCTTTAAGAATTACAAAGGAATTAATAATCCTTCCCTCTTTTTAGCTTGCATGGCATTTTATTTGTACCTCTACTTTTACAGTGATTTGTGTGTATTTGATATCCTCAACTCTGTGTTCTTAAAACATCCAAGTACCTAAAACTTGCTTTGCACGTAGTAGGAGTTCAAAATATTATTATATTGAATTATGAGAGAAGAGTCAGTTATCTTCTGTATTATTAGTTTTATAGAGGAGCTGTGATGTATATATAATGCTAACAATATGGAAGTCTAAATTGGAAACATAAATCCAATTATATGTAATATATGGAAACATATACAATAGAGTTAATAAATTATTTGTAGCTTAGAGAGCCAGGTTTATTAACAAAACAGAAAAGATGTTTGGTAAGTGAGCTTTTGTTATTTGTTCAGAGATATATTTTAGTCATGGTATTTAAATATCATTGTTAAACTGATGATATTTATTTACTATAACCTGTTTGGAGAAGTAATGAAGAAGTAAGCATTACCATATTGAATCTCTATATTTGAAGCGTAAAAGAGAAGGAAGAAAGGAAGGAAGATAGTTAGGCAGGTAATCAGAGAGGAGAATTTAAAATGTATGTCATTGTAATTTTGTCCCCTCATAAGAGGTTACAGTGACTGGCTTCAAGTAGAGGACCTGGAATGTCAGGTTTTCAGTAAACTACAAAGTACCACACCTACTGAGAAAACCAAAGTATGTGCTGATCAAGAACATGCCATGCAGATGGGACTGAGCCAGTGTGGATTTAAACTTCATTCCCTTTATGTATTTTCCACCACATCTGTCATTGAAGAGGCATGTGAATTTAAGTATTGACAGACACACTGGACATTTTACCCTTTAGCCCAGTTGAGGGGTGTGTCAGTTTTTCACAACAGTGAGGAATTTGTTGTCACAAGGCCCAAAAGCATTTATGGGATAAAAGCCAGGCTAGTAGTAAATCTTGTTATACTGCATACTATTTTTATATTATGTTAAATAGATACACTTTGCTTTTTTCCAGGAGGAAATTGTGGCTAGAATTCTAATTAATAAATATTTAATTGAAAATATGTGTTCAAATGGGTTTTACAAGGTGTTATTTTGGAAAGGGCTTTTAATCCTTAGAAGTTTGAGTTTTTTATGATTTTTTTTCTTTTCATTTTCCATATATAATATGACCAAAATTGGGTATTAGTATAATTTGTTGAAGTGAGTTTGCTCTGATTTGAATTAAAATCTCTCTGGACAGAAATATGTTAGGAACTGGAAACATCTGTGGAGGTCTCTTGGTCATTGCAGTAGTATTCCCATAGACTTTCTGTATTACTCCATTAAATAGGAAATAACTAAAAACCCCAAGCCCCAAATTACAGATATATTATTTTTCTTTTGAAATTTTCTGTTTTGGAATTGTGAATACATTTTTACTTACAAAACTATGTAGTAAATGGATCTAGATTTCTGGGGAAATGTTCCCAAAGATCACACCATCCGGGGCATCCAGGGAAAAGGAGGCATTGACTGATTTCAGATCATTGTTGAGAACTACACCACTGGAAATGAGAGGAGACCATGGGGAAGAAAATTCCAGAGGCAATTCATGCCTTATAACATCCCTGGGCCTCTCATGCAGTTTCTGTTTTGGTAATGATATTTTGAACAAAGCTCTACCTTGATAAAGCAGGTCTTATATATTAAATGTTAGTGTATTATCCATCATCAATAATATATTTTAAACATTCATGTCCTGCTGTTCATTCTTAATCTTAAACTTTTGCCACTCATAATTTTCCTTTGAATTACTTTTCTCGCTTACTTTTTCATTTTCTTCCACTCCCTTTCCCACCTGCAGGGTTTCACTTTGTTACCCAGGCTGGAGTTCAGTGGTGCTGTCTTGGCTCACTGCAACCTCTGCCTCCCAGGCTCAAGCTACCATCTTGCCTCAGCCTCCTAAGTAGCTGGGAGCACAAGTGTATGCCACTGCACCTGGCTAATTTTTTTCTGTATTTTCTTTGTAGAGACAGGATTTCACCATGATTCCCAGGCTGGTCTTGAATTCCTGAGCTCAGGAGATTCACCCACCTCAGCCTCCCAAAGTGCTGGGATTATAAGTGTGAGCCACTGCACCTGGCCTTATTTTCATTTTAATATGTGGTGCTGGCATTTTATAAGCTACCTTGATCACTTTGGAATAAAACAGAGACAAATATTTTTACAATGTGATAAATAATAGTTTTGGCACAACCATAAGCTATTTTCAGAGGAAGCATAAAACAGCATGAAAAGATGACGTAGAATACTAGACCTAAGTTCTGGTTCCAACTCTGCCATTTTCCACCAGAGATTTTACTTCTTAGTCTCAGTTTTCTCATCTGGTAAATGAGGCTAACACTTGTACCCTAAGGTATTAATGGCACTTAAAGAACATTGTATTTGAAAAGGTATATGGCATAAACCAGAAACTTTGTAGTAAATATTAGTTGGATCTGGATCAGATTTTCACAGTTTGGGAAAAAGTATTTTCATTTTTATCCCTTCAAAATCTGTCATTCCTATGGCTAAGTTGTTAATGGTTTGTTCCATTCGTTAAGAATATGAGTCAGGGCACTTTGAATTCAGAGAATCTGATTTGTTAAGACCTGATAAATGCTGCATTTGTGCTGTATCTGGGACCTTCTCCTGGAGAGGAAGTATTACTCTATGAGCCTCCATGTTGCCTCTTTGCCAGTAGACAGAATCCACTACAAGAGAAAGGTGTTTTTCTAGCCCTCCAAGAAGGAACATAAAGCACATTTTCTTATAGAAGCTGTGCTATAAATAGCATTACTGTTCATGTTTTTTGTTTTTTTTCCACCAAAGGCTATTTCACTCTTAACATAATTAAACGGTTGTGCATTTGTGAGAGCATAACTTTACTCTCTACATCTTTTATTGCAAATGGACATTTCCCTCAGCTGGATGTAGACTAGTCTTGTCAGTTCCATGTTGGCCTTCATTCTAAGCCTGCTTTTTGAAGATTAGAACTTCCTTTAACCTGTTTCACATCCAAGCCAACAAACTCTATCTCCACATGATTTGTGAATGAAGTAGGATTATATTGTTACTTAAAGACCTTTTATGGATTAATGAAGAACCATATGAGTATTCTTTTCACACTTGTATGTTGTTTTGGAGTGGAGTTAAAAACTTAATAAAAACAAAAGGCACAGTGGAGGGGGAAAGAAAAACTTTCGGTTAAAGTGCTGGGATAATTTTTAAAGATGTTATAATACCCACTTTTCCCCTTTTCCTCAGTTTGCTTTATTTTAGAAGGTATGCCTTTTAGAGTATGGCTTCATCTTTGAGACTGTTGACTTGCTATAAATTTAATAGAATAATTTAGAGTAAAATAGAGTAATTCAGATATATTTTATATTAATGGAATTGCTAAGAATACAATACAAGGCCTAGTTCTTAATATATAGCCACATACCAACATCTTTTATCAAGTATTCTCTTAGTAAGAAAATGAATTAAAAGTAGAGATACACAGATTTGAAATATGTTCATGTTGGGAGGTGGTACAATGCTAATAATACTTCTTGAGGTATTATTTATGTTGAAGGTATTATGTTGTGGAGCCTAAATGAAAAGCTCTTCAAATTGCCAAAAATAAAAAAAAAGAACTACATTAGTAATATTTTTTATTTGTTTGTGAAAAGGACATTTGAAAGAAATGGGGAGACCTGGATGCTAGCCCTTCTTCTGTCACTAACTATGACCTTCAGCAAGTCAGCCTTTTTGCTGTGTGTTCCCTTTATCTGGAAAAGGAAGGCAAGGTCTCAGGGACTGCTAAGGTTCCTTTCAGATATACATTTCTGTTTCTATTAAAACTTTAGATAAGAATTTAGTCATATACTATATAAAATGTTGCTTTACTTGGGAGTTATTTATAGTATATAATTTTATATTGCAAACAACTCTTTTACAATATACAAAAATTCCACTTTATTCTTTTTTCCTAAATGGTTACTGCTTAATACATTGTATTTCTTTTCCAGATTTTTTCATTTTTAGAAAGAAAATATCTTTTTTTTTTTTAAGGTAAATCTCCCTTCCTTCTCAGTTCCTGCTACCTCTCTCTTTTCACCACCTCACCTCTCCCCAAAAACCCACTCTCACACTTTAAAAGTAACTCTGGCAATCACAGAAACCTACAGAATAATGACATAGGCACCCTGACAAATTCTGGGGCACTACTCTGCAGTAGCAATAGACCAATGCCTGACGACTATGCTGTGAAAATATAACTCAGAGGAAGCAAATGTATGCATAATTGACCCAAATAATATGATTTTATAGCATAGCACAGTTTAAGGAGAAGTGTCATTTCTCCATTTTTTTTGCACATGCTGCTTTTCACCTTTTCTTCTCTGTACTCTGCAAAAAGTAATCACAACCATGAGTCAGTTTCACAGCTACAAATATTAGTCCTGGTACCAATATATAGTTTACATACACTTAACTTTTTCACTGATACATTTATCTTTCAAGAAATTACTAGTCTTTAATAAACCCACATCAGTGGGCAGTATGTGACCACAAACACCCCTATCTTTGGCTTAACCATCCAGTCTGTTTTAGCCATCCATTCAGCTGTGAGCTCTAATCCAGAGTGGGATATTGAGCAAAGTGAGGATCCAGAAATAACCCATTGGACTTAGCATCTCATTGACCAAAGAAGCTCTGGCTTTATGGGGATGCTGGGATCTGGACCTGAGCCCTCCTGGTCAGCATCTATTACCTGACCCAAAGGAACACAAATCCTGTCCAACAGTTCAAAAGAAGGAGGCGCTAAGATTCAAGGCAGAGGACTGTTAATAGGGACCAAGAAAGACTTTAAAGCTAAGGAAAAATTTAAAGCTTAATAAGAAGAATCTTACTTAGATTGAGAAAGTATTATCCACACAGAGAAAGTATTTGTGGATCCTACAAATGACTTTAATCCATACTTGTTTTTTTTCTTAATAGTATCTTCCTTCACATTGCAGGAGGAGTGTAGCCATTTACTAGGGGAACAGACAGGCTGATTATTTGGGACAATGTTTCACATCTTTGACTCTTGTTCTGGTGGATGTTTGTTCTTCCTATAATTTGGATCATACCAGGAACTGTAAGGAGTATTTCTTGAATGAGTTAGAACATACACTGATATTATTATTCTTTGAATTTTTCTGTGTTTTCTAGTATCCTGATACCAGGCTCTTATTTTGTTAGCATTTTGAATTGAGAAGTTACAAACTACATTACGGTAACAATACTTTGCTATTGTTAGTATATTTTCAGCTAGTTTGCAAAAATTTCACCACCATTTAGGGCTAAATTTACTTTGTCGGAACTATCACTGTGGTAATTATGGATGCCTAATGGTTTTGCTAATGTAATAAGTGACGTGAGTGGTCTGCTCATATGGTTTGAAATCCCTTGCCATTTTGTGCACATCTGCCTTCCAAAGGCCAGCTCCTGTAAGCTACTAGTCTTACAGCCTAAGCTGTAAGACTGCCTTTGAGCTACTAGAAGCCACTAGGGAAAGACCTTAAGCAGTGATTGGCAGGTTTCAGCATACAAGCACACTAACTTCTTTGGCCCTTACTTAATCAATTCTAAGGCATGTGCCTATACTGTTTGTCAGAGTTTCCTCTCCAGGATTAAGCTTCAGTTGGCCCCTGTGATTGCTATCTTAATATATTAGCTGCCTTCCCTTCTGTTGTCATGTTCCCCACTCCCCTGTCTGTTTACTGAGACCCTCCCAAATAACTTATCTTCACTCATTCCTTGTCTCAGAGTCAGCTTCTGGAGGAACTCCAACTAAGACAACTACCTAATTAACCCAACGATTAGAATCATTCACATTTAGGCTGATGTTAATTTATTTTACACTGTTACGATAAATTGTTTAGAAAAAAATTGACAATTTTTCTAAATTGCTATAAGGGTGATCTGTTTGAATTTATTTGAGATGTAAAATATTTAGGATGACAGATCTCTTTTCATTTTTTTGTGACACAACATTGTTAAAATTGCTGGCTATCAAACACTAGTAAAAATTAGCAATAGTGTGTGAGTAAAAGGGTGTTACATGGTCACTCTTTTATTAGCATTCTAAACATAATTTTAAGTAAAATCAACGTAAGTAATAAAGTCTTAACACTGATAGAAGTAACGAAAAATACATTCTAACAAACAAAAAAGAATATAATTCTAACAAAAAATGTATATAGATCTATAGTCTAAACAAAAATGAACCTTAATACCTCTAAAATGCTCAAATATAAATGTTTAGGGGCACCTAAAAATGCCAAAGAACTGAAAACAATAAAAAATGGTAAAGAAATAAGATCCTAAGACACTAAAAACTTAACTAATATTCAGAGAACTTAATGTACCAAATAAACTAATAAAATATTTAACAGCCACGTTGATACTAAAAGTAAGATGTAATAAAATGCTTAAATGAAAGTATTAAGACTTTCATTTATATCTCCACCCATCTTACCTGTCTTGGCCTGCTTTTCCTCAAACCACCAGCATGTTAAGATAATTCAGTATACTTTTCTTGTTCTTTTGCTTAATTTCTTGTTCTTTTGCTTAATTTGACCAGTTTTGTTTATTTTGACCAGTCTTTTGCTTAATTTGACCAGTTTTGTTTATATCACAAGTTGAGATGCCACGTATTTTTTCTAAATGTTTTGATTTTTAAAAAATGTTATTTTATACTTCAAATAACTCCAAAGACATTATAGTATAATGAATAGGATCATAGGTCTTAGAGCCTAAGCATGGACCTTAGGCCCATTCCTGGGTCCAATCCTGGCTCTGACACTTTCTTGCTAAGTGACCCAAAGCACTTTACTTCTTCTCTTAGGTTTGATTTCCATCTGTTAATTTGGGGATGATCAGAGCTTACTATCCATAAAGTGGCTTTGAGAATTAAATAACTTTTTTTTTTTTTCCCCAAGACGGAGTTTCGCTCTTGTTGTCCAGGCTGGAGTTCAATGGCGTGATCTTGGCTCACTGCAACCTCCGCTTCCCGGGTTCAAGTGATTCTCCTACCTCAGCCTAGCAAGTAGCTGGGATTACAGGCATGTGCCGCCATGCCTGGCTAATTTTGTATTTTTAGTAGAAACGGTGTTTCTCCATGTTAGTCAGGCTTGTCTGGAACTCCCCAGCTCAGGTGATCCGTCTGCCTTAACCTCCCAAAGTGCTGGGATTACAGGCATGAGCCACCATGCCCAGCCGAGATTTAAATAACTTAAGTGTACAATATTTAGAATAGTGCTTGGTATGTATGAATGTTCAATAAATGTTCAATTTTTTTCATGTAGAAACAATGTATTATGGGTGAAATTAGAATTTATAAAGTTGAGTTGAGATAAAACCTGAGATAAAAAGTGGTTGACATATATAACCACTTTTATATAATGATTAGTATAGGGAAAATTCATTCTAATTACTAGACTACTGACTTCAAAAATGAATGTTTGAAACACAACTCGTTTGTAAAATAGTACATTTTTTACTAATCTTTTCATATAGTGTTTACTATTTTTCTAGTAAGGCAAAGGGAAAGTGAATGGTATGCCTTCTGTGTGCAAATCAGCACTTTTATGTCATTGCATGTAATCCACAAACAGTCCTAGTAGGCAGCTAGTAAGAACTTCATTTAAAAGGAGGAAATTGAAATTTTAGAAGGGTCCAGGGATTTACTCAGATAGTAGCCCTGTTGTAATGTAGCCTCTTTAACTCCAAGCTCAAAGCTTCTGCTACTGTCTTCTGTTATTAACAGGAGAGAGGTTTGATACATATAACAACTGTTATGCTACAGGCACCAACCATTCAGGCATCATAGTGGATGCCAGAATACTAGAGGATCCCTGCTGTACCAGGTGTTAACCTTAGGGAATATGGAGGTGTGTTGGTGGGGGTAGGGTCCATAGGGAAGGGGACATTTGGAGAGCTTGGAGCAGTGGCCATTTTCCAACCAATATTTAAGTATTATATTATTTATTATTTTAACAACTAGTACAGCCACACTGTTCTTTCTGACCAAACATTAGCCATATCAAAATTTTGATATAACTAGTGTTATAATTAAGTATAAGAAAAAATTTAAAGACCACATTAATTTTTGTTTTCATGTTATTTCTACGAGATGTTTTTAGGACCAGGCACAATTGAGAATTTCTTCCTTGTTATTCTTGCTAAACCCTAAGTACATAAATATTTGGTCTTGTTTCACTTACATTGATTGATTAATCACTGGTTGTTTCAGTTCATTTCCTGTTGCCATAGCAAGAATACCTGAGACTGGGTAATTGATAAGAAAAGATAAATATTTCTTACAGTTCTGAAGGCTTGGAAGTCTAAGACTGAGCAGCCAACATCTGGTGAGGGCCTTCTTGCCTTTATTATTTTCAGCCATTTTTTAAAAACATTATGAACTTGCAGTAATTTAGAGGAAGAAGCTTACATATTAATGTACTCTGTCCAAAATATTTCTTAATCTATTATAAATATCATAAAGGACTTTATTGTTTACTTGTTTTCCAAATGTGAATTTGTTCTCATTTATAACTTTCTTCTTGTTACATATTCTTTATCATCAAAGAAGAATAAAACATTGTTACCTAACAATCTACATACTATCTGCTCAAATTTGCTAAAAGATCCAATGTCTTTATTTTGTAATCTGGAAGCACCACAAATCACTGATTGTATTTGTTCCTCTTTTATCTTTTTTATGTGGTAGAAAATTTATTTGAGTTACAGATGTTAGACAGTGAATATATTTTTCTTCATTTATATTGTAATATTGCATAGAATGTAATTCATTTCATTCTAATGCTTTTAGCCTGAAACGTATGAAATTACCAATATTCGACATTTTTACCAATAAAAAGGACAATTTCACCAATTCAACCCAATATAGAAGCATATATTGCCAAAAATATTGAGTACTTTTGAGGTAATCTTTTTATTATTTTCTCCGTTTATGAAGTGAATGCTTAATTTTTGTTTCAGTTACTAATGGTTAGTTGTTCTCTGTTGCAACTAGCCAATGAATAGATATTTTTATATATTTTATATTTTATTTTTCCTGAAAATCACACTAAGATTAATTTACATGTATTGATTTGCAGTCTTCTGTGCCAATTTAAGATTCTATGTAACATATTTTTATATAGGGCATATTTTATTATAAATATCTATGTCTATATCTGCAACAATATCTACAGCTGTATTCTTAGTGCCATAAAATCACAAGAAAATCATAGCATAATAAAGGCCAGCAACATAGGGAACATTTAATATTTGATTAGTTCTAAGTAGCATTTGAGGCTATGTGTGAGAGGCAGTATTAAGCCTTAAATCACTCATATGGAGCAAAATGGCTGATAATATTTTCGTTTAAACGTTTGAATAGTTATTTTTCTGCATCGTCATTTCAGTTCATTATAAACAGAGAAGATTCAGCAAGTTTCTGGAAATACTTAACATACTTCACATTTTATTTTATGGCTTTTGAATTGTCACCTATGAAATCTAAAATTATGTTCCATTTATTTTTTTGTGTATCTTAAAAAACTTGACAGGACAATTCTCTAAATGTTAAAAAAAAAGTCTGATGAACAAGAATGACTTAGAAGTTCTTTATGGTTGCACTTGCTTATATTCAGATTTTATTTTTTGATTCGCAGATTATCACCAAGTCAATAACGGCCCCATCTTTATTTACTCCTGTACATAATTTGTATAATCCAGACATCTTTTTTTGCTTATAAGGGTTTTATTTTCATGTCAGTGTGTTATTTTCCCTGTCTAAACTCTTCATTATTTGTCAGATTGGCATAATATTGTGCTGCTCTGGGTAGGATTTGAAATATTATTCTCTTCTGGTAAAAGATATCTGTGTCTAGACATGATAAAAATCAGGCATTACTGCTGGCTTACAGAATTGCTTACTTAAAATGGTTTCTTTTACTGTTACGAGTGCCTGCACCAAAAATCTGCAGAAATTCAGAGCCTAGTGTTTCTCCCCAGTGCTGGCTGTTTTGATGCTGTAGTCACATTAACTTACCTAGTTTTCCGACATCACTGAGTATGATATGATACTCCTGTTCTTCTGTGTATTTGCATTTTCTCTGCCTCTCATTTAATTCTTTAAGTATTTTCACATGAGGGTACTTCTCCACCTCCTTGCACAGAGTTCTAACACCTCTCCCTGCTATGTTTGTATGTGTGTGTGTGTGCCTACTGAAAATTGTTGGAATTATTTGTGCCTGTTGGAATTTGTTTTAGTTATGTCAGAAATTTTCGTTTTGCTTTGTTTTCTTCTGTATTTCTTTATTTTATAACTTCTTAATTTATTCCTAAGATGTAGCTACTTATTGCATTTTTTTTTTCTTTTGTCAAGTATGCTGGCTGAAGTGTTTTCCCTTGAGGATTTATTAATGAGGATTCTTTATTTGGGGGTTTTGTTTCTTTTTTTTGATAATTTTTAAAGTCACATAGGCTGAAGTACGCATCATCTAAAAGATGATGCTTTACATTCTCAATGTCATAAATACTGGACAGAGATTGTTTATATAAAGTCTTATAACAAATTTGATCTTTGCATATAAGCAGTTTATTTGCTAATTTTAATCATCTATAGCTGCATTTTGACGCTACTCCTTTAAAACATATCTACAGGAAAAGAATTTTTAGTCTTTATGTCCATTAAATAGTATTTATTTAAAAATTTTTTCTATAAATTAATTCAAATATATCTGCCCCCAATTTGTTCCCCTCAAATTAGTCTTAATTATCAAATACTGATTCATGAATCTACCATATCTTATTGTTTAAACTTAAATGATTTCCTTTTGTTTTTATACAGAGAATGTCTTCTAAGAAGATTTTAAGTTCTGATTCAATATTTTCTGCTTTAGCTCCTACAACACCCTAGTGATTTGTTCTGTTGAACATACTGGAGTCACTGTTAGACCTATTCATTTCTTTGCTACTACCGTATAAATGAAGGATTGTGGTCTACATTCTAGATTTTTTTTTAAACATTGAAGAAGATTTATGATAGCTTAATGAAATGTATCTTTATAGTAGTGTTTTTCTTGGAATGGTAGTGTGTTACATGTCCAATGCACAAAAACGTTATCATTGTACCATTAAAATACTAGAAAATATGTGAACGTCCTTTAGGATCTCCTAATTTTTGTTGATAAAGACAACAGCGCATTCCTCCGTCCTCTTCCCACTCCAGAGTCAGGGACCCATTTTCTATTTTATCATCAACAGGAACATCATTTTTTTGTTGAGCCAAATCCCAAAACTTTTGCTGTTTTTTATCTGGTGATTTGTTTGCTTGCTTTATTTTGTTTGTAATGGTGGCCCACCACCAATTTATTATATTTTGTTTGTTTTCGCTTTGGGGTTAGTTAAATATGTTAGGTAATGGACTGCTAACTGGTAAAACTAATGCCTGTATTTTACCATATTGCTTAAGTCTTTTTATATGTATATTAAAAGTATATATATATATAAAATGTTTAAGTTCTAGGGTACATGTGCACAACATGCAGGTTTGTTACATCTGTATGCATGTGCCATGTTGGTGTGCTGCACCCATTAACTCGTCATTTACATTAGGTATATCTCCTAATGCTATCCCTCCCCTCTCCCCCACCCCACAATAGGCCCCAGTGTGTGATGTTCCCCTTCCTGTGCCCAAGTGATCTCATTGTTCAGTTCCCACTGATGAGTGAGAACATGCGGTGTTTGGTTTTCTGTTCTTGTGATAGTTTTCTGAGAATGATG
>NW_012115322.1:4892479-4893029 GCF_000951035.1 Colobus angolensis palliatus | reverse complement strand
AAATAGGGAATCCTTTCCCCATTTCTTGTTTTTGTCAGGTTTGTCAAAGATCAGATGGCTGTAGATGTGTGGTATTATTTCTGAGGGCTCTGTTCCGTTCCATTGGTCGATATCTCTGTTTTGTACTATGCTGTTTTGGCTACTGTAACCTTGTAGCATAGTTTGAAGTCAGGTAGCATGATGCCTCCAGCTTTGTTCTTTTGGCTTAGGATTGTCTTGGTAATGCGGGCTCTTTTTTGGTTCCATATGAACTTTAAAGCAGTTTGTTCCAATTCTGTGAAGAAAGTCATTGGTAGCTTAATGGGTATGGTATTGAATCTATAAGTTACCTTGGGCAATATGGCCATTTTCACAGTATTGATTCTTCCTATCCATGAGCATGATATGTTCTTCCATTTGTTTGTGTCCTCTTTTATTTCCCTGAGCAGTGGATTGTAGTTCTCCTTGAAGAGTTTCTTCACATCTCTTGTAAGTTGGATTCCTAGGTATTTTATTCTCTTTGAAGCAATTGTGAATGGGAGTTCATTCATGATTTGGCTCTCTGTTTGTC
>NW_012115322.1:4890363-4891969 GCF_000951035.1 Colobus angolensis palliatus | reverse complement strand
GACGGGTTTTTCTAAATATACAATCATGTCGGTACAAGGAGGAGCTGGTACCATTCCTTCTGA
Organism: Colobus angolensis palliatus; assembly: GCF_000951035.1. NCBI lineage: Eukaryota > Metazoa > Chordata > Mammalia > Primates > Cercopithecidae > Colobus > Colobus angolensis. Next base: position 4,891,906 of record NW_012115322.1, on the reverse strand, counting down.
AACTATTCCAATCAATAGAAAAAGAGGGAACCCTCCCTAACTCATTTTACGAGGCCAACATCATCCTGATACCAAAGCTTGGCAGAGACACAACAAAAAAAGAGAATTTTAGACCAATATCCCTGATGAACATTGATGCAAAAATCCTCAATAAAATACTGGCAAACCGAATCCAGTAGCACATCAAAAAGCTTATCCACCTTGAGCAAGCGGGCTTCATGCCTGGAATGCAAGGCTGGTTCAACATACGCAAATCAATAAACGTAATCCAGTGTATAAACAGAACCAAAGACAAAAACCACATGATTATCTCAATAGATCCAGAAAAGGCCTTTGAAAAAATTCAACAGCCCTTCATGCTAAAAACTCTCAATAAATTAGGTATTGATGGCACGTATGTCAAAATAATAAGAGCTATTTATGACAGACCCACAGCAAATATTATACTGAATGGGCAAAAACTGGAAGCATTCCCTTTGAAAACTGGCATAAAACAGGGATGCCCTCTGTCACCACTCCTATTCAATATAGTGTTGGAAGTTCTGGCTAGGGCAATCAGGCAAGAGAAAGAAAAAAAGGGTATTCAGTTAGGAAAAGAAAAAATCGAATTGTCCCTGTTTGCTTTAGACCTTTTTAAAAATCATGATACCCTGTTAAGTACTTATTGGTTTCTTTTGGCTGCATCCAAAAGGGGGCAGATTAAACACCAAATTAAACACCAAAGTTAAACACAACTTTGGTGTTTAATTTGTGAAAGTTTGTTTTTTGTTTGCTAGTTTGTTTTTTGTTTGCTAGTTTGTTTTTTGTTTGCTAGTTTTTTGTTTGCTCCTACAAGTTCTAGTGATGGCTAATTCATCAAATCATAGAATTGGAAGAGACCTTCAAGGCTACCATGATGCAGAAGGAATTTAAATATGCCCTCTGGTTAAATTCCTTCTTCAATAGCCCTGTCTCTTATCCAGTAATTCCATCCATATTTTTAGGATAAACCTAAACAGTGAAATCAGCAGTAGTTGTCACTGTTGCATTTCTTCCCTTCCCTTCTTTTTTCTCCTCTATAGAACTTTGTAGCACTGAAAAATAATTTCTGGCATTCTAGAAATGTAGGCAATTCCTGTTGGTGGTCATAATGAGAAAAAGAGGAATATGATATTTGAGAAAAGTAAACGAAGATGATGTCAGTGGTAGTGATTTTTTAAGGAAGTCATGAAAATGATAAAGTGGAAAAGTAAACCTGGGATTTCAAACTGCACTCCATTGGTACCAGTGAGGAGGGATATACTGCTAGAAGTGTGTACTAGCTGGGCATGGTGGCACACATCTGGAGTCCAAGCTACTTGGGAGGCCTAGGTGGAAGGATCATTTGAGCCTAAGAGGTCAAGGCTGTGGTGAGCCACGATTGCACTATTACACACCAGCCTGGGTGCCAGAGCAAAACCCTGTCTCAAATTAAAAAATAAAAAAGAAGTGTGTCAGAGAGACCACTGAGTAAGGACCCAGTGCAGCAAGAAACAGAACCTGAGAAAATATAAAGAGAAGTTAG
>NW_012115322.1:4880363-4887863 GCF_000951035.1 Colobus angolensis palliatus | reverse complement strand
TATAGTACTGGAAGTCCTGGCCAGCACAATTAGTCAAGAGAAAGAAATATAAAGCATCCAGATGGGAAAAGAAGAAGTAAAACTATCGCCGTTTGCTGATAACATGATCTTATGTATAAAAAAGCCCTACAGATTCTACCAAAAAACTATTAGGATAAACAAGTACAGTAAAGTTGCAGGATACAAAAAATCAACATACAGAAATCAGTAGCGTTTCTATTCACTAAGTGAACTCCCCAAGAATCAAGAAAATAATCCCATTTATTATAGCTATAAAATATTTAAGAATAAATTTGCCTGGGCACTGTGACTCACACCTATAATCTGAGCACTTTGGGAGGCTGAGGTGGGAGGATCGCTTGACACCAGGAGTTCATGACCAGCCTGGACAGCATAGCAAGACCCCTTCTCTACAAAGAATTTTGAAAGTTAGCCAGGTGCAGTGGCATGTTCCTTTAAATTGCAGCTACTCAGGAGGCTGAGGTGTGAGTGATGTCTGTGATGGCCTGTCTGGAACTGCCCTTGCAAAGAATACAGCTGCAGTGGGGGAGGTGCAGCCAAAGCTGGATGCTCTGAGGAGCCTACAGGAACCAGGAACAGCAGTGCCCCACCCTCCTGGGTGCACCTGCAGCCACCCAGCAGTGGCTGCAGACCCTGGCATCCCTGCGCTCTCAGGGGCCTGGGGAGCCCACCCTGCCCCTGGAGGCTCCAAAACACCTGCTCCTGCTGCCTGGCCTCTCCTTGCTCCGGGTGCCTGCTCCCATTTCAGAACAAGGTTGAAGGCAAGCCGAGGCACTGTTGTGACCCAGTCAAGTGTGCACATGCTCGGGGCTGTGCAGACATGCCAACTCCCCCTGCCACCTCAACCCCCTCTGAAACTTTGGGAGGGAGGCCTGGGGTTGGGGAAGGCAGAGGGTGGCTGGGGCAGGCCTGTAAGCACCCCTCCACAGGAATAGCCTGGGTGCCCTGGTTGAAAGGATTGATGGCAGCAGGAGGCAGACAGGCTCCTGGGTGGAAAGGGGCAGGTCCCTGGTGCAGCCCCACCTTCAGACTAGGGACAGCCTGAAGCATGGGGGCTAGGCTGTCAGTTCCAGGTGGAGCCCGCCAGCCAGAGTGAGAACTTATGGTGCTTTTTCCAGACACGCCATGGCTGCCCATGGACCAGTTACCATGTACTTTCTCCCTTCTGAAGCCCATAAACACTCTGAACTCAGTCAGACTCATACAGACCGTTGGGACTACCAGCTGCGAGAAGGAGCTACCCATTTCAGGTTTCCTTGGCTCTTCAAATTACCAGCCTGCAGAAAGCAGCCACCCACCATGGATCTCCTCTCCACTGAGAGCTGGATACTCATTCGGACGACCTGCCTGCAGAAAAGAGCTACCCACTTCAGATCTCCTGAGAGCCGCTCTGTTGCTCAGTGAAGCTCCTCTCTGCCTTGCTCACCCTCCAGTTGTCGGCATACCTCATTCTTGCTGGATGTTGGGACAAGAACTTGGGACCCGCCGAATGGCACGACTGAAAGAGCAGTGACAAACAGGGCTAAAACACGCGCCCCACTCACCACAATGCAGGCGATGAGAAAGAGAGACGAGCTGTGGCCCTTCTGGGAGCCCAGACCAGGGCCAGTGCTGTGACACCCTGTTTGGGGCTCTGTATCCTAGCGTCTCCAAGCTTCCAGGCGCCACTGTGTTCCCAGGTGTCTGCGGTGGAAACTGCTTGCGGTATGCCTGGTTCAGCCATCGCCTTGCACGGAGCTGGCACCTGTGCCACTGCCTGGGGCAGCCCACCCTGCTGCAGCCAGCATGCCTGGCTCTACGCAGCAGTCGGACCCCACGCTTGCTCATACACCCGTTGCCACTCCGTGCCAGGCTCACCCTTGGCAAGTGTGGGATCTGGGCCGGTATCATGAGCTGAACTCAATCTGCATGTGCAAGTGGGCAGAATGAGCCCAGTGGGCCTGAGCAAAATTCAGCAAAAGGCGCCACTAGCCACAGAGGTTTCTGGCTGGCAAAGTGACATCCCGAGGATCCCATGATAGGAGGTTTGCTTGTGCCCAGCAGTAAAGAGATAGGAGGTTTGCTTGTGCCCAGCAGTAAAGAGGCTACAGTGAGCTATGATCCTGCTCCTGCACTCCACCTTAGGTGACAAAGCAAGACTCTGTCTCATAAATAAATAAATAAATCTAACTACACAGGTACACTGAAAACTAAAACATTGATGAAAGAAATTGAAGAAGACATAAATAAATGGAAAGATATCCCGTTTATGTATTGAAGGAACTAATGTTCTTAAAATACTCCTATTACCCAAAATTATCTACAGATTCAATGCAAGCCATATCAAAATTCCAACATCATTTTTCATAGAAATAGATTAAGAAATCCTAAAATTTATATGGAGCCACAACAAAAACTTGCATAGCCAAAGCAATCATGAGCAGAAGAATCAAAGCTGGAGGCATCACACTGCCTGAATTCAAATTGTACTACAAACCTATAGTAATTAAAAATACTGTAGTAATGGAAACAAAATTAAAATTAAAATGAACACATCCCCAATGGACTGGAATAGAGAGCTTAGAAATGAGTCCAAGCATGTATGGTCAATTGATTTATGACAAAGATGTCAACAATAAGCAATGGCAAAGGATAGTCTCTTGAATAAATGATGTTGGGGAAAGCTGGATATTCACATATAGAAGAACGAAACTGGACCCTTATCTCACTCCATAAGCAAAAGTCAACTCAAAATGCATTAAAGACTTAAATGTTAAGACCAGAAACTGTAAAACTACTAGAAGAAAACTTAGGGGGAAAACTGCAAAATTGGTGTGGGTATTGATTTTTAGGACTTAGACCCCAAAACTGCAGGCAACAAAAACAAAAATAGATAAAGGGATTATATCAAATGAAAAAGCTTCTGTACAGCAAAGGAAACAATGTGCAGAGACAGCCTACAGATTGGGAGAAAATATTTTCAAGTCATACATTGGATAAGGGGGGTTAATGTCCAAAATATATAATAAGCTCCAACACCTGAATAGCAAAAAAATTAAAAAAAAAAAAATTAACAATGAGAAAAGGACCTGAATATACATTTCTCAAAAAAAGACATACAAAAGTCCAACTGATATATGAAAAACTTCTCAACATTGCTAATCATTCAGGAAATACAAATTAAATCTGCAATGATACATAATTTCACACCTCTCAGAATGACCATTACCAAAAAAAAAAAAAAATACAAAAGATAACAAATGTTGACAACGATATAAAGAAAAGGAAACCTTTGTACACTGTTGGTGGAAATGTACACGTGTGGAAAACTATGTGAAGCTTCCTCGAAAAACTAAAAATACGATTATCTTATGATTCAGCAATCCTATTTGTGGATATTCACCCAAAACATTTTAAATTGGTTTGTTTTAAGAGATGTCTGCACTTCCATGTTCTCTGCAGAACTGTTCACAATAGCCAAGTTACAGAATCAAACTAAGATGATGAATGGATAAAGAAAACGTAGAGTATGGTAAAATTCAAAATTGCTAAGAGAGTAAATTTCAAATATTCTCACCACAAAGAATATTCAATATTTGAGGGGCACATGTTTACTGGCTTCATTTAGTTTTTTTGCATTGTAATCATAAATCATAACTTCACTTTGTATTTTATAAATATATATAGCTATTTTGAGAATACAATAAAACATTGAGATTGCAGTTATAGTTTAAGAAGGTATAATTTTTTGTAAGAGAATTGAAAATGTTTTAAAACCACAAATTTATATCTCAATATTGAACCATACTTAATGATCTCAATGTGATTAGGCACATAGAATATTACATTTAGAAGCAAGACCAAGGTTTTAAGAAAACTCTTTGTATCATAGAGACCTTGTTATTTAGATTGCACAGGAATAATAGAATGTATGTAGAGCTAAGTGGAGCTTAGTAATCATCTTTTTTGTGAGGAAGAAGAAAAGTTGGAAGTGGAGCACCATGGCATTCTGTTTGCAGATGGAAAACCTGACAAAAGATCTCTTCATATTAATTTCTGAGGCTTCCAGAGTTATTGGAGATTTTAGGTTACTGGATGGGGCCTTCAGGAAATACCATAGTTAATTGTAGACTGCTGGAGTTTGAAATCCAGTTCTTCCAGTTATTAGCTATGGAATCTTGGATAAGTTACGTCATCTATGTTCCTCACTTTCTTTGTCTGTAAAATATAGATGATAATAGCACTTCTTTATTTTCTACTTTTTAAGAACATAAGCACTTCTTAGGATTGTTGTGAGAATTAACTATACTACTTATAATTTAGAACCCAGTAAATGTTAGCTATTATTTACTATATTTAAAAGCAAGAAGTAAGTTTTAGTAATTTACATGACAAATGTTAGTGATACTTAACAATGCCTATTATCTGGAAACTTGTATTTTTAATCATTAGAGATTAATATGATTGAATTATTTTGTGATATAGACTATTTGTGAGTTACAGAGCTATTGGTTCTTATTAAAATATGTTGGAAAAGATAAACTGCAATGATAAACTGTCGATTGATTTGAATTTGTAGAAAATCTGAAATCTTTAGCATTACATGCATGTAAAAAGAATACTTAATTAAGAGTACTTCAAACTAGGTAAGGAAGATAAGAGCTAAAGTATAGTTTTCTTTTTGGTGTAGTAGTTTTTAAGGTCTCCATCCTTGTTATGTATAACAAAGACTCAGATAATTACCTCTGTTTATTAGAGTTTTTTTCAGAAAAAAAAAATCTTAAGTGATATATGTGTATGAATGTATTTTTATTGCAAAGTATTTGGGGACCTGTTTATAAGAATTTTCTTTCTTTCTTTTATTTATTTTTTTTTTTGAGACAGAGTCTTGCTGTGTTGCCCAGGCTAGATTGTAGTGGCATGATCTCGGCTCACTGCAACCTCTGCCTCCTGGGTTCAAGAGATCGATTCTCCCGTCTCAGCCTCCTTAGTAGCTGGGATTGTAGGCGCACACACCACACTTGGCTAATTTTTGTATTGTTAGTAGAGACAGGGTTTCACCATGTTGACCAGGCTGTTCTCAAACTCCTGACCTCAGGTGATCCACCTACCTCGGCCTCCCAAAGTGCTGGGATTACAGGCGTGAGCCAGTACACCCAGCAACAATTTTCAAAACTGAAACATTAACAGCCTATTTCATGTTATTTTTAGTAGCTCTGTGTGTGTGTGTGTGTGTGTGTGTGTGTGTGTGAGAGAGAGAGAGAGAGAGAGAGAGAGAGAGAGAGAGAGAGAGAGACTATTCAAGACTTTCTTTATAAAATTTTTGACTTTGTATTTAAACAGAAAATGAAGCTAGAAGTGCTTCTCCCCAGCCCGCCACCCCCACTAACTTAAGGACAAAAAAAAAAAAATTTAATTCTGAGCCATGAAGGGAATGTTTCTAGTTATATGTGAGGTTTTCAGTAAAATTTTCATTACGGAATGTAACATTTCCCTCTTTTTTTTGCCACAGTATTTTATTGATTGTCTACCTACACAGTTTACCTAAGAGGATAGCAAAGCTTACCAAAGATATAATCCATAAACATTATTTTAATATGTCTACATTGATTTATTGCTGAAGTCCTATTTACTATATGTTCAAAGTTCCTGAGCCAGTGGATCTCAGGATTATCTTTAACGATTAGAAATATAATCTTAGAAAACTCAAGAAGTATTTACATAAATACTAATAATGAGAGTCTAGCAATAGCATTCATATGGGTGCTTTACATCACAATTCTACATGAACTGTAGCTCTACGTTATAATCAAGATGCCTATAAAAAGTAGAGAATCTGCCTCAGCCTACTTCTGAACCAGAACTGTGGGCAAGCACCTGGGGTTCTATATTTTAAAGTACTACTTTGGTCTTTCCTTAAGTGCATTACAGTTAGAGATTCACTCCAGCCACCAATTACATCATGCTTGCATCCTTGTATCTAAGATATTACATGGTCATTGAGGTATGTTTGTGTGTATCATGGAAGCTTTCAAATCATTTTGACATTTAGTATTTGTATTAGAAGTAACTCAGTATTTTTCATAGACATCTGTCAATAGTATTTTTGGAAGTTAATGTCTTATTAATATGTAGAACCTAAGCTAAATAGTTGCAGTGAAATTGTTTCTCAACTGGAGAAAAAGATATCCTTCCTTTATGCTTTTTAAAAATACCTGAGCCCTGGCCCTACCTCATACTAATTAAATGATAATATGTAAAGAATATGCTGAGTGTGAATATATTTTATTTTATTATTTTTTTTTTTGGTGTCCAGAATAAATTGTTGGTTTTATTTTTCATTTTCAACATAAATATCAACTGCCACTGTGTAATTGAATAACAAACATATTTGAATTCAGAAATTTTTATACTGAAATATTTCTCTGTGAACAAATCCCATCTCACCAAACAGAAAGCTTTTGTTACTGTTTGTGTGTTCTAAAAGCGAGAAAGCCTTATGTTATATAATTCTCTGTTGGGTATTTTATGTATCTTTATACTTTTTTGTTCCACTCCCCTCTCATTTTTGAATTCCTCAAAATACCTAGGACAGCATTTTTGCATGCTTGTATACATTTAAGAATATAGCATAGTGGTTAAAAACTTGGCTTCTGCAACCAGACTGCTTAAGTTCAAATCTTGGCTCCATAATCTTTAGTGCTATGACCTTTGCGATTCACTCAATCCTCCTGTGCCTTGTATTTCTCATCTGTAAACTGGAAGGTGGATTAACTGTTGGTGGATTAAATGAGTCAGCACATGTAGAGCACTTCAAGTAGTAGCTGTTACATATCAGACTCTTAGTAAACATTAGCTATTATTATTTTTAACAAGTACTTATTAAGCACCTGTTACACTGAAAGTGTGCTATGGATGCTGGGGATGCCACGATGAACAAGATAGTCATCTTTACTTCTATCATAGAATTTAAAGTTTGGTGAAATATTCAGGCAAACACACGGGTCATTGTAATACGGTATGATAACTGCTATTATAGTGTAGTGTGCGGTGCCACAATTGCCTAATGGAGGACACCTTACCAGAATGAGGGTATCAGGAAAGTTTTTCTGGTCTAAGCAGTGTCTAAGCTGAGATCTGAAGGATGGTGATATAGCTTGTACCCTCCAAATCTCATGTTGAAATTTGATCCCCAGTGTTGAAAGTGGGGTCCAGTGGGAGGTGTTTGGGTTATGGAGGTGGATCCCTCATGAATGCCTTTGTCATTCTTGTGGGACTGAGTGAGTTCACACTCTTATTCCTGTGAGATCTTGGTGTTAAAAAGAGTCTACCACCTTCCTCCCACCACTTTTTTTTTTTTAAAGATTCCTTCTTTTTTTTTTAAAAGGATTGTTTTTTATTATTTTTTATTTTTTTAATTATACTTTAAGTTATAGAGTACATGTGCACAACGTGCAGGTTTGTTACATATGTATACATGTGCCATGTTGGTGTGCTGCA
>NW_012115322.1:4877869-4879723 GCF_000951035.1 Colobus angolensis palliatus | reverse complement strand
TGGTCTCGATCTCCTGACCTCGTGATCCGCCCGCCTCTGCCTCCCAAAGTGCTGGGATTACAGGCGTGAGCCACTGCGCCCAGCAAGCAGCATGATTTATAATCCTTTGGGTATATGCCCAGTAATGGGATGGCTGGGTCAAATGGTATTTCTAGTTCTAGATCCTTGAGGAATCGCCATACTGCCTTCCACAGTGGTTGAACTAGTTTACAGTCCCATCAACAGTGTAAAAGTATTTCTATTTCTCTACATCCTCTCCAGCACCTGTTTCCTGACTTTTTAATGATCGCCATTCTAACTGGTGTGAGATGGTATCTCACTGTGGTTTTGATTTGCATTTCTCTGGTGGACAGTGATGATGATCATTTTTTCATGTGTCTGCTGATATTTTAAAAGTGTTTCAAGTGTTTGAATGTACAGCTGCAACTGAAAAACCGACATCTGCTGTAATGACCAAAAGGAGCAATGATATTGCTAATCCAAAACTCATTTATTTTTGGCTTGAGAATCTCCAGTACTCAAAACCACTTACTTGGGAGGATAAGATAGGAGGATCTGTTGAGCTCAGGAGCCTAAGACCAGACTGAGCAACATAGGGAGACCTTGTCTTAAAACAAAACAAAAACAAAAACTACATACTAAAAGTATGGCACTGTAGCATCTAAATCCTGTTTCCCTAACTGCATTGTCAAGGAATTCACAATCAAGTTCTTTAGGCAAAAAATACTCTCTCTGGATAATCGCATTTGTCTATTAGAGGGAATTTTATTTAAAGGGCTTTTTTTTAATGCTAAGTTTAGCAGGTTGGTGTAAAGTACTGATTGGGGAGGTTTAAGTAATAAGAGGAATAGAATTTTGAATTTTGCATGAGGACAGAATACTGAACTAATTGATTTCTATGATTTTGGCTTTTATAAGCAACTCAAGTGCAATTAAGAATATTTTTGTAATAATTTTGTGCAGGGAAACTGTTTTGTAGAATGGGGCTCTGTTCATATAGGACATCAGAATTTATGTATTTTAAATTACATAAAAATTTTGCATAGAAACTAGGTAGCCAGATCAAATTAGTATTATAGAAAGTACTCAACTCTGTGACATGGATCATAACATGTGTTCCACAAAATATTCTGATTCTTCTAAAGGGTAAATCCTAATGTTATTGCTGTTTGTATACATAAAATATGTCCTATAATACCCACATCCCTTTGCCCAGGCTTATTATAGAAAGTCATGAAGAATAATTTCAATTTTTTTATATTTAAAATAAGTGAAGCAATATCTGTAATCTCAAACTCATTATATTTTCTTATGCTTCTCTTTTAGATGTACATTGAAGATGTCAGTTTCTACATGTGGGAAGTAGACATTGAAGGCTTTATGGTTTACAGACAAGATCTTTAGAAGTTAAGCACTAAAGGTAAGTAGTAACTATAGCCCCATATATAATTTCATGTAAATGGTTAGGGTTGTCACATTATAATTTGATTTGTTAAACTTGTTTACTTTTTATCACTGCCCCTAAGTTACCTCACAACTGCATTCATTCATAGTCAGACACAAATTTTTATTCTGTAATATCGTCTTGACAGAATCAGATTTCATTTGTAATAAGCTGTTGATTTAAAAATGATAAATTGTAATGCACAAGTTCAAACCAGCTAAGAATAAAGAATAAAAAAAGTCACTTCTGGCCAGGTATGGTGGCTCACGCCTGTAATCCCAGCACTTTGGGAGGCCAAGGCAGTTGAATCATGAGGTCAGGAGATCAAGACCCTCCTGGCTAACACGGTGAAACCCTGTCTCTACTAAAAATACAAAAAAATTAGCCAGGCATGGTGGCGTGCTCCTGTA
>NW_012115322.1:4876525-4877819 GCF_000951035.1 Colobus angolensis palliatus | reverse complement strand
GACCCTCCTGGCTAACACGGTGAAACCCTGTCTCTACTAAAAATACAAAAAAATTAGCCAGGCATGGTGGCGTGCTCCTGTAGTCCCAGCTACGTGGGAGGCTGAGGCAAGAGAATGGCGTGAAACTGGGAAGCGGAGCTTGCAGTGAGCTGAGATCGTGCCACTGCACTGTGTAGCCTGGGCGACAGAGCAAGACTCCATCTCAAAAAATAAATAAAAAAGTAACTGCTATCAGACCTGTGAATACAACTCAGTGAATTTAACGTGAAAAAATAATTAAATAGAAAAACTATCATCCATCGCACTGTTTTCTTTTCATGTATTTATTAGTCAGCCCCTTTAACAAGTTAAGAGCTTGTTCTTTATCCACTCCAAAACATTCTGTCATAGTTTCATATACTCATAGCGTTATAACCCCTGAATACCAAACCCCTTTTCATTTTGTCATAGCTCCTCAAAAATTTCTCTTTACCTGGCATATTCTTTCACATAGCACGTTCTGTTCATGCTTCCCATGACTGCTTACATACTTACACGACTAAGTACATTTCTGACCACATTTTGTTAAAATCTCAAGTGAGATACAAGTGGAATAAACCTCCAAAAACAATATTTTCATGTTGCTTGCCAAATGGAGACAATGGAAGCCTGGAGAGTATGTGACCTGTAAATGGGATGCTCTTATTCAGTTCTAGGATCCTTGCTAAATGGAAATGCTAAATGCTGTAAAAATCAATTCTCACTAGTTTTTTAAAGAGCAGAAATAGATCTGAAAAATCCTTATTTTTAAATATCAGCATAAAATATTTTCTTTGAAAAAAAAGTCTACTTTTGCTACTACATAAGCCAAGTAAAACAGTTTACAGCCCCTAGTGCAGGAGTGTTTTTTCTTTTTCCTATTTTTCTTTATTATTTTAGAGTGCAAGTATTTAGAGTCTATTTTTTCTCCTTAATTTGTGATTAACTGTTTAATGATTTTTGCCAGTTTCTATGATGAATATTATTGTCAGAAATGACTTCTCTTGAAAACATAAGTGATATTACTTATTTCTAATTCATTTATGTAGTTATATATGGTGACTTAGTTACTTGGAAGAGCTCTTCAATTGTTTTCTGAATTATAATGATTAGATAAGCATTTTTATGGTTCTTTTTTCTCCACAGTCTAAATCAGATGCTTCTAGTAAAAAAAAAAATATATAAGCCGGGCGCGGTGGCTCAAGCCTGTAATCCCAGCACTTTGGGAGGCCGAGATGGGCGGATCACGAGGTCAGGAGATCGAGACCATCCTGGC
>NW_012115322.1:4864545-4875750 GCF_000951035.1 Colobus angolensis palliatus | reverse complement strand
TTTTTTTTTTTTTTTTTTAAATACTTTTTACACAAAGAGAAAGCAGAGTTAATCACAGTCCTAGGTTCATGGGGCATAGTCATTACTGGTTCATGCAAAGCACTTCTTGTTTTATTTATTTATACATTTTCCAGTCTCATTCTCCTGCCCTTGACCCATAGGAAATCATTCTAATATTATGATATTCTAAAATAATATCTGTTGTACTGTTCTATTTTGTTTATATTTTCATAATGAATATTGTTTTGTATGCATAAATTTTAAAATTTTTTCATGAGAAATTTCAAATAAATAAAAAGGAAAGGGAGAATATTATGAACCGCCATGTGTCTATATGTCAGCTTCAACAGTTATCATCTTATGGTACAATTTGTTTTACCTCTGACCTCTTCTTACCCTGACTTATATACATGAAATTTAAATAAGCATAAGTGATAACATGCTGTGTATCTTCTTGTGATTCTTACTATTTTATTTCATGTAACCTTAAGTTTTAAACTTTATTTATGTTGCCATGTTTTTACTGCTTCTTACTGCTACAAGGTAATCCATAGTATACAGTGGCCATATTTTCACTACCCATTTTCCTCAGTGTTTGCTATCCAAATTGCTTTCAATTTCCTTTTACCACAAACATCATAATGAACATCCTCATGTTCATCATGTCCTATCATGGAACTTTGCAAGGATTTCTTTAGAATATATACACAGGAGCAGAATTGCTGGGTGACAGAATATATGTTTATGATTAATTTAACCAATCTGTCAGATGCTCCCCCACATAAATACTTTGATCTTACAGCCTCCAGCAATAACCTTCTCATCATCCATGCCAACCCTTAATATGATCCAGTTTACTCATGTTTTCAGCCTAATGTGTGTAATTTTATAGATCATTGTTTTAATTTGGGTTTTTTAAAATCACTATTGAGTTTGAGTATCTCATCATATACTTGTTGGCCTTTTGATTTCCCTCTTCTGAACTTGCTTCTACATATTCTCTATATATTTTTTCATTTGGGTCCAATTGTTTTATAGGAATTTGTTGTATATGCTCGATATTAATTTCTATCAGTTTAGATATTATAAAATATCTGCTTCCATTCTTTCAACTTTTAAATGTTATGTATGATGTTCTTTAAATAAACATTCAGATTTTAAATATTCCATTAAAAATATTTTCTTGATGTTTATTGCTGGAGTACGTGAGTGCTACTGATTTTTTTAGAAGTTTGTCTTTGTTCTAACTATATTGCTAAACCCTCTTATTCTTAACAGATTGTTCTTTTTTGGAAATAGATGATTGTAATCATTTGAAATTAATGATGATATTATTTCCATTCTTCCTCTCTTTATATTTAAACTTCTTTCTTCTTTCCTATATCTTTGGATAGTTCCTCTGGAACTATGTTAAAGAGTACTAGTGACATTGGCCATCTCATGTCTGATCATAAAGGAGGTGAACCTAAAGTTTCTCAATTAATACTTACAAAATGTTTTTAATATATAACATTTACCAAATTAAGAAAGGTTCTTCTATTTTTAGTTTGCCAAGCAGTCTTATAAAAAGCTATTACACCTTATCAGTGCTTTTTTTTTTTTTGGAGACGGAGTCTAGCTCTGTCGCCCAGGCTGGAGTGCAGTGGCTCGATCTCGGCTCACTGCAAGCTCCGCCTCCCGGGTTTACGCCATTCTCCTGCCTCAGCCTCCCGAGTAGCTGGGACTACAGGCGCCCGCCATCTCGCCTGGCTAGTTTTTGTATTTTTTAGTAGAGACGGGGTTTCACGTGTAGCTCAGGATGGTCTCGATCTCCTGACCTCGTGATCCACCCATCTCGGCCTCCCAAAGTGCTGGGATTACAGGCTTGAGCCACCGCGCCCGGCCTATCAGTGCTTTTTATGATGTGTATGTTAAAATAATCATTTGGTATTCATCCTGTGGTATATTAATGTTATGTATTATGTGTATAGAATTTCTAATATTAAACCATTCATGCATTCATAGTTTGCATCATGAAGTATTACCTGATCATGATGTATTATTCTTTAATACACTGTTGTGTTCGGTTAGCAAATATCTTATTGAAGATTTTGGAATCTATATTCTTAAGTGAAATGCAGTGTAATTTTCTTATTTTCCTTGTTTGGTTTTATAATTAAGATTACACTAGCCTTCTAAAATGAGATGTGCATGTTTGCTCCTTTTAAGAAAGGAATTTACTGTTTCTTTAATATGTACTAAACTCATATATAAAACTGTCTGGTTCTGGGGATTTTTGTGAGGACATATCTTTGACAATTATATACATCTTTAATGCTTTTTGGTCAATTCAGGTTTCCTTCTCAGCTTCTTCCACTCGCCTTCCAATGGCTTTTGATGGCAGCTGGTATTCTTCTCACCCTCAGGTATACCCCAGACTGAGTTTCCTTTGAGTCAGGAAATACTGAGCTAATCTCAGTGCCCACATTCAACTGAGCCATGTAATGGTCACCCCACTTTTGTACTGACTGGGAATTGATTGTCCTAACCCTGATCACTGGTCTCTGATCTGCCTGATCTTCAGTTAAACTCCCTCTGCCGCATACCTAAATTAATCCTGCACTACAACAGCATCCTGCTTTTGCATAACTAGAAGTTTCGGTTAATAATGCCCTGAATTGACTTCCTTATAGCTCTTAAAACTTCTGGTTACACGTGTCAAGATGAATATTTCGATAAAAGAATAAGTAAAGCATCATGTTCAGGAAGGTAAATGTTGCAGAAGAAATGAGCAACTATATGGTCTGATGTCCTCTACATTTGATATATAGTATGTATCTAATTGTAGTTAACTCCAGGAGATTTTCCCCTTATCTTTGAGTTTGAACCATATAGTGACCATGTATTATCAGAAGAAAAATGAAGGGTATTTCCCCTTACAAAAGGAGAAAGGAGTAAACGCAGGAAGTTCATGGAAACACTAACAAAAATAAATGAAATAGTCAGTAAACATATTATAATTGTTTATACATTACCATATGTTTCACCATTTTCGATGTTTAAGTTTTTCGCACACTTTGAATGTTTTCTGAATTTATTTTGAATCTTTTCTTACTAAAAAAAAAATTGGGATGTATATATATCTCTCCTACAAAGAATCTTGTACATTCTGACATCCCTTTGTCTCTTCATCTTCTCCGACCCCATCATTTGCTACTATCTACTTTAAATCCTAAACCATTGTGCTCCTGTGTTCTCCTTTTCTTAGCTGTTGGCTATTTTTAAAAAACAACAAATTTTGCCAGGATATTTTATCAGCATTACTTCACACATCTTTTAATTATCTTTCATATTTGTTTCTATTTAAGCATTTTATCAGAAACTGTCCTCTGAGGCCTTGTATGCTTGGAAATATATGTCATCATAGCCTCATATTTGAATGACTGCATTGCCATATGTAAAAATCTAGGTTTTAAGATTTTTCCTTCCATACTTTGAAAATCCATGATCTTCCCTAGTCACCATTGTAAAAAAAAAAAAATTAAAATTAATTTAAAAAATAAAATCCATGATTTTTTTTTGTCCTGTTCAAGTCCATTATTCCTTCAAATACATCCTTGTTAATTTTTTTTTTTTTTTAAGGCAGAGTCTGACTCTGTCATCTGGGCTGGAGTGCAGTGGCACAATCTCGACTCAACATCCTCCTCCTGGACTCAAGTGATTCTCCCACCTCGGCCTCCTGAATAGCTGGGACTGCAGACACACGCCACCACGCCCAGCTAATTTTTGTATTTTTTGGTAGAGATGGGGTTTTGCCATGTTAGCCAGGCTGGTCTTGAACTTCTGGCCTCAAGTGGTCCTCCTGCCTTGGCTTCCCATAGTTCTGGGATTACAGGTGTGAGCCACCATACCCAGCCTATTTTTCTTTCTGAGTCTCCTGTTATTCAGATGTTAGCACTGTCAATCCCTTAGCCTTTCTTTTATGTTTTCTATATCCTTGTTCTTAGGTTTGAAGATTGCCTCAAACTGATCTCCAGATTCATTAATTTACTCCTCATTTAAATTCTATTATTTATCCAGTCTATTTACTTCAAGTATTATATTTTTGTACCTAATATTTCTGCTTGCTTCTTTGTTCTCTCGTTCTTATTATATGCTGCTAATATCTTCCCTTATCTCTTTTAGTATGTTTACTAGGATCATTTTAAGTTCTTGGGCCATCATATCTAATATTTCTGCTTCTCTTAGAATCTGTATGCCAATATTTTATTTTTCTTTGAAAACAGTTGTGCTTCTTCAATGTCTTGATATGTTGACCTGTAAGATAATTTTTCTTTGGGGATATTGGCTACTATGACATCACATGTGGGAAGAGACTAGCACTCAGTCTGTGTCATTTTCAGTGAGCTCAGAGGGTGGAAGGTAGGTAGAAAAGTCTGTGTTGAGAAATCACAGTTAATTTATCAAGTCTACAAAATGACACCTCAGATCTCTGCTTCACCATCTCTCCCCTCCTCCCTGATCCCACCAGGGAGAACAGCAGCCAAAGCTATTGGTTGTAATTTACCAGCTTTATGGTTTAGTGGGAAAGGGCAGAGAATTACTGCCTACGGTTAGTTAGTCTCCACTTGTTTTCCTCAGCTTTTTATAAGTACGGTTTACTTCTGAGGGCATTTGGTCTGTAGTCTGAGTCCCTGTAGATATGGGAATAGTAAGTTTTTTACTCAAGTCATGGAAGAATCAAAAGCAGAACTCCAATAGTTCATTTCCTGTTTTATCCTCCCACATCTTTGAAGGACTGCCTCCTGCCACAGATCCAAGGCCCAAGCCACCAGCTAGCACACTTACCAGTTCCAAATTATCCTTTTTTACCCCCTTTATTCCCTGGGAGTTTTCGAGTTTTTTTATTTCTTGGTTTTTTTTCTTTATATTTCCTGTAGGAGTTGGTCTTTTGAGAGGGAACTAGACATTGTACTATTCCAACATCTTGGTACTAATTTTCTGAAAGAAACTCAAACAAAAGCTATACGTATGTGTGCACCCTTTGACCCAGAGACTACATTTCTAGAACTTTCTCCAAAATGTATTATCAAGAACCATTTCATCATGATATTGGAAAACAATTTAAATATTCAAAAGTGTGCGGTGAAATAGATGTACATTCATGGAATAAACTATTCTGAGTAATATACTACTCATTTCTGTTTTATAAAAAATTGATGTTCAGGTGTGGTGGCTCATGCCTATAATCCCAACACTTTGGGAGACTATGGTGAGAGGATCACTTGGGCTAAGGAGTTCAAGACCAATAAGTAAAAAATATAAAAAGTAAAAATTTAAAAAAATATATATATATATTTTTTTATTGCTTGATTGCTTGAGCCTAGGAGACCTTGATCTGTTTTTAATGACTGTCTTTTCTCTTGTTTTAGGTCACATTTTGCTACCTTTTAAAATGTCTTGTAATTCTTGAATTGATGGGTTTGCATAGGGTAGTTTTTAAATATGGATATTTAGCATGATTTGCATATGTCTATTAAAGTACTTCTCAAACTGTAATTATTTCTTTACCTCTATAACACATAGAATGTTAGGGCTGAGAAAAGGATGACTAGAGCTGGCAGTTGAATTGCTGGTTTAATTTCAGTATAGTACTAGAATGAAAGACAAAAATATAATAAAGAATGAGTAATATGGTTTGGCTGTGTCACCACTCACATCTCATCTTGAATTCCTGCGTGTTGTGTGAGGGACCCAATGAGAGGTAACTGAATCATGGAGGTGGATCTTTCATATGCTGTTCTCTCTCGCGATAGTGAATAAGTCTCATGAGATCTGATGGTTTTAAAAACGGGAGTTTCCCAGCACAAGCTGTCTCTTTGCCCTCCGGCATGGTTGTGAGGCCTCCCCAGCCATGTAGCACTGTAAGTCCATTAAACCGCTTTTTCTCCCCAGTCTTGGGTATGTCTTCATCAGCAGCGTGAAAACAGACTACTAATACAATGAGTAAAAGGAAACAAAGAAGAAGCAGTCACAATCCTTTCATGTAATTTGTCAACAAGAGGGTAGATGCAGCATCGTGGAGGAAACACTTTACAGTGCCTTGAATATTACCAAAATCAAATTGCCCTTAAAAGAGTAAAGAGAAATTAAAACAGTCGTGCAGAAAAGAGCCTGAAATTAAGATAGAGATTTATGATTATTTAACAGCAGGACATTTTGCCATTGTGATTTGGAGAAAGTTTTTCCTTATAGTTTTTAACCAAGTTGAGAGGAGACACAAAGAGCCAGATGGGAAGACAACTAAATCTAAACATTTTACAAAACCCTGATAGTGATCAGCATCTACCCAAGAATGATAAGACATGAAAAAGTAGGAAAATGTAACCCCAAACAAAGAGAATAGACAATCAGTAGAAACAGAGCAAGAAATGACAGCAATAATGTAAACAGCAAAGACTTAAAAACATCTAATTGTACACATATAAAGGATATAAAGTAAAACATTAAAATAATGAAGAGAGTCTTAGAAAATATATTTTTTAGCTCTAGGAATTCCTACATCTGAATGCAATACCCACTGGATGGGTTTCTCAATGCAATAAACATCTCCAATAAAAAAGATCAACAGACTTGAAGAATATGAAAATCTGAATCGCTGCTGGGTACAGTGGCACATGCCTATAGTCTTACCTACTCAGGAGGCTGAAGCGGAAGAATACCTGGAGTACAGGAATTTCAGGCTGTAGTGTGCTAAGATCACACGTGTGGATAGCCACTGCACTCCAGCCTGGACATCCTAGCCAGTCCCCAAGTCTGAACAAAAGTAAGTAAAGCAAAATAATAACTGAATCAGAGAGTAAGAAAACTGAACCCTCCCCCGTCCTCTGTACCAAATAAAAACCCCCAGCACCTAAGTGTCCTGGTACCATGAGGTATAACAAATATGAAAGTGGAGTTGCAGAAGGGGTGAGGGCAGAAAAAATATTTGAAAAAGTAATGGCCAAAATTGTTCCACATTGGATGAAAAATAGAAACATAAAAATCCAAGTTCATTTAACTTCAAATAGAGAAGAAAGCCACACCAACACATATCATTTCTCAAACCAGTGATAAAGAGAAAAGTCATAAAAGTAAATGAAAAAAAAGGCACATCACAAACAAAACGCAAGATAAAAATGAACTGACTTCACATTGGAAACAATGCAAACCAGAAGATAATGGAATGAGATCAGTATCAAAAGATGAAGACTTATAAACCTTAAATTCTATATCCAGGAAGAAGCATCTAAAATGATGTGAGAAAAAAAAAATCTCTTCTTGTTACAAGAAATGTTAAATAAAGTCTTAAGGCAGAAGAAAAATGATACTAGATGGAAACTCGATCTCTGCAGAGGAATGAAGAGCCCTAGAAATTGTAAATATATGGGTAAACATAAATGTAAACATAAATATATAAACATAAATTGTTTATATATTTAAAAAGATAACTGCTTAAGTACAAAACACTGAAAAATAAGAACGAATATTTTGTTATCACATATGTAGAAGTAAAATATATGACAACACTGCAAAGATTGGGAGGGAGAAATGGTAGTACAGGCGGAATATTCCTAATCCCAGAATCCAAATTGCTCCAAAATTCAAAACTTTCTGAGTGCCAACCCAATGCTCAAAGGAAATGATCATTGGAGCATTTCAGATTTTGGATTTTTAGATTAGGGAGTCTCAATCTGTTTAACATAAATGTTCCAAAATTTGAATGAATTCTAGTCCCAGACATTTCAGATATTGTGTCTTAAGGTCATTATATTATTAGGTAATTATAGGCAATTATTTAAAATTAGGCTGTGATAAGTTAAAGATGCATATTTAAACCCTAGAGCAATCACCAAAGATATAAAACAAAGAAATATAGCTGATAAATCAATAGAGGAGATGAAGTAGAATACTAGAGAATTGGCCAGGCATGATGGCCAATGCCTGTAAGTAAGCACTTTGGGAGGCCAAGGGAGGAGGATCACTTGAACCCAGGAATTTGAGACCGGCCTCGGCAACATAATGAGACCCTGTATCTACAAAAAAATTAAAAATTAGCCAGGCATAGTGGTACCTGTATCTACAAAAAAATTAAAAATTAGCCAGGCATAGTGGTATAAACCTGTAGTCCCATAGGCTGAGGCTGAAATGGGAGGATAACTTGAGCCCAGGAGTTTGAGGCTGTGGTGAGCCATGATTGCACCACTGTGCTGTAGCCTGAACAACAGTGTGAGACCCTGTCTCAAAAAAAAAAAAAAAAAAAAATATCATTTCAAAAGAAGACAACATTAAAAACGAAAGAACAGTAGAAAACAAATAGCAAGGTTCTAAACTTAGAACCAACTATATCATCATTGTATTAAGTATAAATTTTCAAAACACTCAGATTAAAAGACTTTTTTTTTTTTTCATCAGACTGATAAAAACCCAATAAACAACTCCAGGGGTTGGCAAACTTTTTATTAAAAGGACACATTGTAAATATTTTAGGATTAAGGTTCATACTGTTTCTGTCACAGCTACTCAACTCTCTTATCAGAGGTCAAAATGTAAACAAGTAGGTATGTCTGTGTTCCAATAAAGCTTTATTTGCAAAATAAGCAACTGGCTTTTTGTAGGGGGGTAGACATAGGGGGTAGACTCCTGCTATACTAAATAGAAGGAGTGGATTTTAAATATAAAAACACAGGTAGGTTAAAAGTTGAAGGATGTGTTAAATATACCATGCAAACACTAATAATCAGAAAGTCAAGATGGCTAAAATAATATTAGACAAAGTGTGTCTGGACAAGTGTTTCAACAGATATAAAGAGGAAATTTTATAATAAGTATTCTACTTACTGATTGATTTAACAGCTATATTTCTTTGTTTTATATCTTTGGTGATTGCTCTAGGGTTTAAATACGCATCTTTAACTTATCACAGCCTAATTTTAAACAATATTTTAAATATATATTATACATATTATGATATCATAATATATAAAGGGCAATAAATAAGTCTAAATTTTCTCCTATAGATGAGTTACAGTGATTTTACATGTTTTTGTAGTAAGTTCATGATATATATTAGATATAAGCACTTTGTTTTATTTTTTCATTGTCATTTTTCTTATCTTTTGATTTCATTGCATAGAAGTTATAAATGTTTATTCCTGGAAGAAATGGCAAGGAAAAAAAGCTTATAAATGTTCATATGATAATTTTTTCTGCTTCTTAATGGTTAAAAGTACCTTCCATCTACCTATGAAATTAAAATATTCGTTTATAAATTATTCCATCAAGAAAGCATCATGCTATGAGCTATATTAAACACAGGGATCATAAGAAGACATGATGACTTTCCTAGAGTAGCTTCTAATCTAGTCTAAGAGGAGGATTGTATTGTTCAGGATTCTCCAGAGAAACAGAATCAGTAGGGGGGAATATATATATGTATGTGTATATGTATATATCTGTGTATATGTTATATATATGAATATATCATATATGTATTTATCCATGTTTATGTACATTTACAGAAATTTATTTCAAGAAATTGGCTTAAGCAACTAAGGGGCTGACAAGTATTAATTTGTAAGGAGGCCAACAGGCTGAAAACTCTTGGGCCACACTGTACTCTTGAAGCAAAATTTATTCTTCAAGTATATCTCAGCTTTGCTCTTAAGGCTTTTCAACTGATTGGATGAGGCTCATTGAGATTATGAAGATAATGTCCTTTACCTAAATTCAACTGATTGTAGGTATTAACTCCAGTATTGTTTAACTGAATAACTGGGTACTATAGCCTATCCAATTGAGGCAGAAAACTAACCATCACAAAGGCAAATAGTGTGGCAAACTTTTGACAGTAATTTTCATATTAACACATTTCAGCACTTCAATATTAAGTCATTCTTTAAATTGTGGCCTTTAATAAATAAACTAATAAAGTGAAAGAAATAATATGTTGAAAGGGAAAAGATGGCCAGGCACGGTGGCTCACGCCTATAATCTAACCACTTTGGGAGGCCGAGGTGGATGGATCACTTGAGGCCAGGAGTTCGAGACCAGCCTGGGCATGATGGTGAAACCTTATCTCTACAAAAAATTAGCTTGGCATTGTGGCTTATACCTATGGTCCCAATTACCCTAGTGGCTGAGGTGGGAGGATCACTTAAGCCCAGGAAGTTGAGGCTGCAGTGAGCCAAGATCACACCACTGTACTCCAGTCTGGGTGACAGAGTAAGACCCTGTCTCAAAAAAAAAAAAAAAAATAGGAAAAGATTTGTTGCCAATATAGATGTCATGGATTTCTTTATTATCCCAGCTCTCTATAACATGTATCCTATGAGTCTCTCTCTACAAAAAGAAACCATCATATGCAGTATACAAAGTGTGACTAAGAGATAAAGTGATTTGATTTTTAAACTACTACATCATGCCGTCCAAATAAATGCTAAGTCTTCCAAAATAATCATCTTAGGAAGCTGTACATTTATCTTATGATAGAAAAATTCCTTAATCGTTTGCATATCCTCTTTTAAAATTACCTCCTCAATCTGAAGTGCATTATTTTGACTATATTGATAGTTTCCTCACCTTCTTTAAACTTTTGCTCAAATGTTGCTTCCTCAGTAAGGATTACTCTGACCATTCTATTTTAAATTGCAGCCCCCGCCCCTTACCTTGCTTACTTTTTCCTCCCTAACATTTAAATTTTCTAATGCATGTGTAATCTACATATTTATTGTCTGCCCACACTAGAAACTACATAACACCAGGCAGGGTTTTTGCAATCTAATAGAGATACTTTCTCAAAGAGTTTGTAGATATACAATCCCAGCTTTTATAAAAATGTAACACTTAAAAGCAAGTGTAATTCAGACTTAAGTTGTTTTCAAACAGAAATGTGATCTGGGGCTGGGCCTGGTGGCTCACACCTGTAATCCCAGCACTTTGGGAGACTGAGTCAGGCGGATCACGAGGTCAGGAGATTGAGACCATCCTGGCTAACATGGTGAAACCCCGTCTCTACTAAAAATACAAAAATTAGCAGGGCATGGTGGCATGCACCTATAGTCTTAACTACTTGGGAGGCTGAGGCAGGAGAATTGCTTGAGCCTAGGAGACCTTGATCTGTTTTTAATGACTGTCTTTTCTCTTGTTTTAGGTCACATTTTGCTACCTTTTAAAATGTCTTGTAAT
>NW_012115322.1:4852051-4864430 GCF_000951035.1 Colobus angolensis palliatus | reverse complement strand
CCTGTAATCCCAGCACTTTGGGAGACTGAGTCAGGCGGATCACGAGGTCAGGAGATTGAGACCATCCTGGCTAACACAGTGAAACCTCGTCTCTACTAAAACTACAGAAAAATTAGCCAGGCGCGGTGGCGGGCGCCTGTTGTCCCAGCTACTCCATAGGCTGAGGCGGGAGAATGGCATGAGCCCAGGACTGGGAGCTTGCAGTGAGCCGAGATTGCGCCACTGTGCTTCAGCCTGACAGAGCAAGACTCCGTCTCAGAAAAAAAAAGAGAAATGTAATCTGGTTTCAAAACAGAAAAAAAAAATGACATCATACGTATACTGATGACTTTTAAAAATACTTCACACATCATTAAGGAACACTTTAAATGTAAGAACTTCTAAAGAAGTTCTTCTAATCTAAATAGTTGGCCTTTGTATACTTTA
The DNA here is from genome assembly GCF_000951035.1 of Colobus angolensis palliatus. Classification (NCBI taxonomy): domain Eukaryota; kingdom Metazoa; phylum Chordata; class Mammalia; order Primates; family Cercopithecidae; genus Colobus; species Colobus angolensis. The sequence continues at coordinate 4,864,004 of NW_012115322.1, read as the reverse complement.
TGTTAACCTATTAAGGCAATTTTTTTAAAAGTTACTTTAAAACTTTTTTAACATTCATCATTGAAAACATCATCCATTTATTTATTTGTTAATTCATTCATTTAAAAATAAAGCAAAGTTGTGTACCAACCATCTGCCAGGGATTATTCTAGGGATACAGGATTTTTCTTGATTACTTTGCCAACCAGAGACCTCTGGCCAACGATGCCCCTCCCCAGGCCTTGGTCAGGCCTGGCTTGCCACAGGAGATGCCCTGTTTACTTGACCCGCCAGGCCACGCCTGTCTTGCACTCCAGCATGGATCCCACGACTGCCGCAACTGCGTGCTCAGTCCCTGGCAGGAGCAGATGTGTGCGCCCCTGAATGCAGGGTCTGGCTGGCCTTTCCAAGTGCCCGCACAAGACTGGGCTCCACTGGGGCTTGTTCCTGGACCAGGTGTGTTGCAAGCGACTCCCACAGTGGGCTCTGGTGTCCAGACGAGGGGAACACAGGGGCACCCAGGTAGGGGTGCCCACGACCCTGAAGCCCCAGAGGGGCGTGTTACAACATACTAATGAGCTCTTTTAGTCCCATTGTCTGCAGCCAGACAGACAGAGGCACCTTAACAACTCTGTCAGTCCGGTTGCCCTGCTCTAGCCTGTGCCTCCAGGGCTGCCTTGGCCTTGCTGCTGCTTCCTGTCATGTGGGATGTGGCCCCTCTGCCAGCAGAGGGCCACAGTGTTACAGCCTTCTGTGTACCCGCCTTCAGTGGGTCCCAAGTTCTTGTCCTGCATTCAAGAAGAATGAGGTTACACTGACAATCAAAGGGTGAGAAGGGTGGAGAAAATTTGTATTAAGCAACGAAACAGCTCTCAGTGGAGAGGAGCTGCAGCAGTGGTCCCCAACCTGAAGTTGGGTGGTTTCACTCTCAGTGTGGCTAGGTCTGGGGCTTTTATGGGCTCAGAACTGGGGAGTGTGTGCTGATTGGTTTGTGAGTATGCAAAAAAGGCTAAAACAAAGGCTCAAGGGGCACAACAGTGTAGAAAACAAATTAGGAAAGGGTAGGTACATGTAAAATAAGTGAAGGGTAGGGATGAATCAGAGGAAAGCATGCCAAACAGGAAGAGAGGTTCTCAGTCGAGTCTGTGGATTTACCAGAGATTTGTAGCTAGGCTTTAAACTGTCATCGGCTCGAAGGTCGGGTTTCACTGGGGACCTGCCCCTATCTGCCTAGGCATTTGACTGCCTCCTGCCACTATCACTAAGAGCTGTCATAAACAGTGAAGGAGATGGAGTCCTTGCCTGCATGAAGCTTACTACCTTATTAGGGAAGACAAACAATAAACAAGTAAATAATCACATAATATAATTTCAAAATGTGATATGTTCTAAAGAGAAAAATAAAGCATGGTAAGTAGATAGAAGGTAATTGGGTTGGGAATTGGAAGTCCTATTTTGATAAAATGGTCAGGGAAGCCTTCCTTGAGGTAGTGATATTCAAGCAGAAACTTGCAAGGTGATGGAAGTGGTGGGCAATGTCTAGAAGAGTGACCTAGGCAGCAAAATGAAACAGCAAATGAAAAGACTGTTGATTCAGCAAAAACAATTGTACTTGAGGCTCAGCAAGAAATCTAGTCTGCTCCTATGGAGAAAGTAGGAGAAAGAGTGGTTTGAAACGAGGTTGAAGGGATTACAAGGCCAGAAATGTAAGGGGCTTATAGATCATATTAAATAATTTAAAATTTAGATTTAATTTTAATCATGAAGAGAAACTATTAGTGAGTTTTGCACTTGGGATTGATGTGATCTGAGAAATTTAAAACATCTTTGGAATATATATTGGATTTTTTTAGAGATAAGTTCGATGATAAATAACTTTTTTGTTTAAATCCCATTCTTCAGGCCAGGTGTGGTGACGTATACCTGTAATCCCACCACTTTGGTAGGCTGAGGTGGGAGGATCACTTGAGGTCAGGAGTTCAAGACCAACCTGGCCAACATAGCGAGAGCCCATCTCTTAAATAAATTAATAAATAATAAAAAGCAACTATTTAAAAGCTGTAAAATAGACTGGTCAACATAGTGAAACCAGTCTCTACTAGAAATATTAAAAAACTAGCCAGACGTGGTGTCAGGCACCTGTAATCTGAGGTACTCGGGAGGCTGAAGCAGGAGAATTGCTTGAACTTGGGAGGTGGAGGTTGCACTGAGCCAAGATTGCGCCATTGCACTCCAGCCCAGGCAACACCATGAACTCCGTCTCAAAAAAAAAAAAAAAAGCTGTAAAATAATAAATTTTTAATTTTTTACCATAACAATTTTTAATAATTAGGAAAGTTGACAAATGAAATTAAAAGGCACTGATGAAATTAAAAGGAAACCTAGGAACTAATACTTGGTAGATGCAACAAGGAAGATGCTGATTTTCTTAATATGCAAAGAGTTGTAACAAGTAAATATGGGAAAGACAGCCTATTTGCATAAAAGACCCGAAAATGCAGTTTATGAAAGAAGAAATGCAAATGGCTAATAAACCTATAAAAATAATTTTCCAACCATTCCCTTGCACTCTGATGACATTTTTCTAGTACTCGCTCGATGTCTGTGTGTTTTGCTATTCTTTTTATTATTTTCCTGAATTACCTTTTTATTACTACTGTTCTTCTATTGCTCATGACAGAATATAATGGTTTTTACCTGGCTACCTATTTTCACGAGGTGTGTGTGCATTAGGAAGGAGGGTCAAGGTAAGGGTGGGTTCACATTATTGTTGCAATTTTGCAAGTCTTCACAAGAAGGTAATCTCTGCTGCAACAGAAACAAAATACTTCCTATAAGAATGGCTTATCTGTGGATCCTTTGTGTAGCCCTATCTTTTACACTTCTCTAAAGCTGAGTCTAGCAGGATTCTCCAAACAACTCATCTCACCTTTGTTCCCGTACTTGTGATTATAAGCAATACCTGTAGCAACATAGGGTATGTTATATATATGATCAAAGAATAGACTGTGGATGTCATTTTCTTGGATCTACACTGCAGAGCCCTTTTCCATGGATAAATTTCTCAAAGACTGCTTCTGTTCATGCATTTTCATGTGGCTCCTCCTAATTTTGCATCCCCTTTTGCCTATTTTAGAGAACAAGGGTCACACCTGAACTCTAATTTTGCTGAAAATACAATGTTTAGCTTTCTTCAGGAAGAAAGAAAAGGCGAGAGGGAAAGAATGGGAGAAAAGAGAAGAGAGAAAATGAATAAAGCAATCACCTTTGTCAGAAAAGCCTTAACTCCAGAAAGCAAGGACTCTGGAAAAGACATCAAGAAACAGTAGTAGAAGATGAAGTATGAGCTGGCCAAACTTAGGAAAGGAGGATTTATTTCAAATATGAAATTGGAAGGAGCACAAGAAAGGCCAGACATCATAGAAAGCACCTTAAGGAATATTGTGGATTAAAATGTGAAGAATGAATAAAATAACCCAAAGAAAAAAAGATTAAAAATAAAATTTTGCGAATGTATATGGATAGACTGAGATAAAGACACAAAAGAAAACCAAAAGTAGAAAAGAATGAATATTTAAAGATAGGACTCAATAATAATAATTTAAAATTAATTTTGATCTACATATTGAAAGAGCATACCATGAACCAGGGAAAATTGACCTAGAACTGTCAATACTGAGACATGTCCTCATAAAATTGCTGTATATTAAACATGAAGAAAGAATAGTCAGGTCAATAATAGGAGGGGAAAAAGTCAGACTTGTCTCTGTCTTATCCACATCAACATTTAGTACCAGTTGGCAGTGGAGTAATAGCTACAGGATCTTATAGAAAGGAAAGTGTTTAATATTTCAAATGTAGCCCAAATGTCTTCAAGTTTAAATGCTAAAGACAGTTTTGAACTCAAGAAATACTTTTTGAAAACATTCTTAGAAAATGAGTTACAGTAGAAGGACTGTCAGCAAGCATTGAAAGGATTTAACTGTAAAAGACTAAAATGTAGGAATTAGAGCTAAAGAACAAAATGTAGACACTATATATAAATATAGATATAAAATGTTTCCTAAAATTCCCTAAAAATAGAATATGTTCCCTAAAAATATACCACTCCTACCTGTTTTCTCCAGTTTTTTCCCCAGTCTTTACAATTGTCTTATTTTTATTTATTTATTTTATTTATTTATTTATTTATTTTTTGAGACGAGTCTCTCTGTCATCCTGGCTGGAGTACAGTGCCATCATCTTGACTCATTGCAACCTCCACTTCCCAGGTTCAAGTGATTCTCCTGCCTCAGCCTCCCAAGTAGCTGGGATTACAGGCACCCTCCACCATACCTGGCTAATTTATTTTTATTTTTTTGTATTTTTAGTAGAGACGGGGTTTCACCCTGTTAGCCAGGCTGGTCTCGAACTCCTGACCTCAGGTGATCCGCCCACCTCGGCTTCCCAAAGTGCTGGGATTACAGGTGTGAACTAATTTTCTCATCTTTAATACTTGGAAGTTAAAGAATATCAATTAAAGCTGACAAAAAATAAAAGTATCAACATAATTTAACAATACAAGGAAAAATAATGAGTAACATTAACTGAAATATGATGGATGAAAGAAAAAGGACAGAGTAATAGAAAGTATGCCAGTATTATAACTGCTTATAACAGTGAACTAATAGATTTTGAATACAGAAATAAGGACAGAGATATAAATTACATGTTTATTTGTAAAAACAAAGTTGCATAAAATTATAAACATAACCACTGGAACAAAGATACAGAGAAATTACCCATGGAGAAAAATAGGATAAACAGTACCAATGATATTTTTGTTTAAAAATATGTAGAAAACAGGCCGGCTGCAGTGGCTCATGCCTGTAATCCCAGCACTGTTGGAGGCCAAAGCAGATGTGTCCCTTGAGCCCAGGAGTTTGCGACCACCCTGGGCAATGTGGCGAAACCCCACCTCTACAAAATATACAAAAATTAGCCGGTGGACCCAGTAACTTGGGAGGCTGAGGTTGGGAGGATTGATTGAGCCTGTGAGGTGGCGGTTGCAGCAAGCCTAGATCGTGTCGCTGCACTCCAGCCTGTGCAACAGAGTGAGACCTTGTCTCAAAAAAAAAAATGATGTATATGTGTGTGTGTGTGTGTGTGTGTGTGTGTGTGTGTGTGTGTGTGTAGAGAGAGAGAGACACATACTTATATATGTAAACATATATATTATATACACACACATATATATGTATACAGAGAAAAAACAAAATAACAGAATGAAGAACAGTTCTTTTTGTTAGATGTCCTCTGTCACATTATCATTTAACATTTTACTAAGGGGAATCAGCCAAGAGAAAAATTAATGTAAGTGGATTTGAAAAACATGTTTTGTTGAAACATAATTGTACATATTTATGGGGTACATATGATGTTTTGATACATGTATACAGTGAATAATGATCAAATCAGGGTAATTGAGATATCCACCACATCAAATGTTTACCATTTCTTTGGGTTAGAAACATTCCATACCTTCCCTTCTAGCTATTTTGAAATGTACAACAAAATATTCCTATTTTGCTATTGAACCCTAGAACTTATTCCTTGTATCTACTGGTATTTTTGTACCCATTAACCAGCCTCTCTCCATCTCCCCTCCCCACAACCTTCCCAACCTCTCACTTTTTAAAAAGTAGATTTCTGACCAAATCATAGAGCACTCTATTCTCTGATATGTTTAAAAGATACAATAAAGTATCTTATAAATGTCAAAACATAAAGATGAAAAGCCAGATAAAGGTAAGCAAGGTATTTATATTAGACCAGAGAAATTCAGTCAACAAAAACATTAGGGGAGATGAACACAGTCTCATTGTGAACACACATGAAGTTGAAGCAGTTATGAATATCTACAAATTAAATAGCATGGCATCACTAATTGGAAAGACAATGTAGGTACCACTGAAAATAGAAACAATGAATACAGGTTCAGCTGCTTCCTGCTTGCAAAACCAAATAACAAGGACAAAGTTCAGTGGAAGAAAAGTGACTTTTATTTCCAAACTAGCAGTGGGGAAATAGTCTAGACTTCCTGCCTTAAAGAAACCATTTCAAGTTTTTGGCCAGAATACAATAATTTAAAAGTGAAATTTGGTATGAAGGATGTGCAGGAGGGGCAAGGAGGTGCAGGACCACGTAACTTCCTTCAGTGCTTTATTCTGCCCTATTGGCTGATCTGGTAAATGGGCTGGCACTATCTTGAGCATATATAGGTTGTAAATTAACTGTACATTCACATAATCTCTTGTTGGGAGAAAATTGCATAGGTACCTGGATTGTCTCAAGATTCAATCACAGAAACTTCTAAGCAGACATATAATTAGATAAGTGAGCAGTGCAAGGGCGTGCCTGGGGGAAAGAAGAGTAAAGGTCATTATTTTATTATTAACAAGGAACAGGCACCAAATAAGGGAGGGAAGGAAAAAAGAAAAAAGGACAAAAAAAAAAGCCCTTAAAAATAGGTTACTTGGTTACAACAGCACTAGATTTGGAAAAGTTACTAATTGTCCCCTCAGTCCCTAACAGATCATTCGGGGTGGGGGATAATGGAGGAATGAGGAAACACTGGAAGCATTTGTGCAAAAGTCAGGAACATTGCAAAGATGCCCACTGGCGTGACTATTATTTCACATTGTACTAAAGGGAGCCAGCTGAGAGAGGTATTAGAAGTTAGAGAGAGAAAAAAAAAGTTAAACCCCCTGGGTGTAGATGACACGATTAGATACCTGCATTCACCACCCAAAATAAAATCAACTAACTATCACAAATAAATTCCCTAAGATATATTGGCACAACAATAATGTATGTTCATATACATAACTTTTCATGTATACCAAAATAACTTTCAGTTAAGCCTTAGCCCCGTAAAGCATATTGTTTGTGTATTAATGTCCTATGGCTTCCATAACAAATTGCCACAAACCTGGTGTCTTAATGCAAAAAATAATTATTTTCTCATAGTTCTAGGGGCCAAGATTCTGAAATCAGTATCACTGGACCCAAATCCAGTCGGTCCAGTGTGTTGGCAGGGCCATTCTCCCTCTAAGGAATAAGTGTTTCTTACCTCTTCCAGCTTCTGCTGGATGCTGCTGGAGAATTATTATTAAGATTAATTAGTTAATCAATTGATTTTATGTAGTTTGTATATTATTCAATCTAGAAAACATGGAATAAGGACACTCTACCTTGTATTTGTTTCCCCTATATACCTACTTTTATTTTATTTTACTTTATTTCATTTTATTTTTTGAAAATGAAATAAATTACTTGGTTGCCCAGGCTGGAGTGTACTGCAACCCCCACCTCCTGGGTTCTAGTGAGATTCTGGTGTCTCAGCCTCCCAAGTAGCTGGGACTACAAGCACATGCCCCAACGCCGGGCCAATTTTATTTTAAATTTTATTAGAGATGGAGTTTCACCATGTTGGCCAGGCTGATCTCAAGCTCCTGACCTCAAGTGATCTGCCTGCCTCGGCCTCCCAAAGTGCTGAGATTCCAGGTGTAAGCCACCACGCCAGGCTATACCTACTTTATATGACTGCTCATCTCTTTTAGGTGAAATGTGTGACTGGAAACAATTTTGTGATCTTGCTGCCTTTTTCATTTTTGGTTATCTGTTCTGTTTTTTTTTTCCCAAGGTTGCCTGTAAACATCATTTGACTATTACAATTATTTTTATAGATTACTTTTACCTGTTGGTTACTTTAAGGTAACAACTTTTCTGCATTCCCCATTCCCCAGCTTTTCTATTCTCTTTAACTGCTTATTTTTATAGAGACTTTAACTTTTATAGCAAAGCAAATATTTCCATGAATTATAAAATGAATAGAAATAGTATCATCAAATGCCTCTGTTCTATAAATTATAATCAAAGGAATTTACTTGAAGCAAATTATATTTTGTCTCTAGTTATGTTTTCACATGGGCTTGATGAAACACCTTTATATGTGATACTAATTTTTTTCAAATCCAAATGTTATTTTTAACCTTCATTATTACTTCTGTCTTTTCATTGGCATTGACATAATATATTGTAACTTTTTCATTTTGAATTTACCATGAATAGATAGTTTTTAAATTACATTCTAAAACTGATTATGTTGACATAGAAGCATACAGCTAAATTTGCTACATATGATCATTTTATTATATATCTCCTTGTGTTATTTGAGATTTGTAGTTTTGTGTATTACTTAGTGCTGTAGTCAGAATGTTTCTATGTTGAAAATTCATATGTTGAAATCTAATTCCCAATGCAATAATGTTAAGAAGTGAGACTTTGAGGGGCCGATTAGATAATGAGGGCAGATCCCTCATGATGGGATTAGTGCCATTATAAAAGTGGCCCAAGGAAACTTGTTCTGCCATTTGAGGACACATAAAAGACACCATATATGAAGAAGAGGCTCTTGCCAGACACAAAATCTACCAGTTCCTTGATCCTGGGCCTCCCATTCCCCAGAACTGTGAGCAATAAACTTTTTTTTTTTTTTTAATAAATTACCCAGTCTAAGGTACTTTGTTATAAAAGTTCAGACTAAGACACTGTGTTAGGTTATTTTTGCATTGCTATAAAGGAATAATGAGACTGGCATTTATACGAGAAAGCGATTTAATTGGCTCACAGTTCTGCAGGCTGTATAAGCATGGCACCAAGATCTGCTTGGCTTCTTATGAGGGCCTCAGGAAGCATACAACCATAGTGAAAGGCAAAACAGGAGTGGGTATGTCACATGGTGAGGGGAGAAGCAAGAGAGAGAGAGAGGGGAGGTGCTACATACTTTTAAACAATCATATTTCACATGATCTCAGAGTGAGAACTCACTTGTCACCAAGGGGATGGCACTAAGCCACTCATGAGCTATTCGTCCCCATGATCCAAACACCTTCCACCAGGCCCCACCTTCAACAGTGAAGATTACATTTCAACATGAGATTTTGAGAGGACAAATGTGCAAACACATGAAACACAAATATAAAATAGAAACTACTACCTCTTTGAGGAAGGCATTTGTTTTTCATTGCTTGTCAGTTCCAACTAAAATTCTAATGTGGACTTTAGGAAGCCTAACAAATACTTTTTGATCACAGTATGTTACATAATAGATCTTAATTTTATTTTCATTTCACAAAGAAAAGCCATAAAACTACTTATTTAGAGCTGCAAGCATTAGCCTAATTCCTACATTTTAAATAAGACCTACAGGCTGATTTTCATACAAACCAGTCGCTACTACTAAATTATCTTCATTTATGTATACCCGACCCCTTTCTACCTCCAATGTTAAGGATGTACCATTTAGAAAAAACTGCTTACTTCTTTTTTTTGAATACCTCAAATGTACCTCATTTATTATGTTGTTCGAGAGATAATAGGTCTTATAAAATGACTGGCAAGCTCATATTTTGCTAAATTACATAGATGCAATTATATTTTATACTTTTTTAATATTGTTAAACTTTTTAAATAATATTAAACTTATATTATCTTAGCCCAAAACAATAACAATTTTTTAAAATTGTGATTTACCACGAATTAGGGTAAATATTGGGAGCTGCTTAAATTTAGCTCATGTCATATGCTGGAATCTAGTAATCGTCTTATTATATTATAAATCAAAGTTTACCCATTTATTTTACTTATATTGCTTAACCTGAAGAACACACACAAATTATAAAAAATAACTTAGATGACTAAATAAACATTGGTAATGTGAAAATTTTATCTTGTTAATTTATTTTCTATGACTATTAAAGTATGCTGAATTTTTGTTACATGTAGACTTTTTTCACTTCTACTAAACTTTCAGTTGTATCTAATTTTGATTATTTAAGATCTTAAAAAATCGTGTCTTTAGATAGTTCCCTTTTTATATGTATATACAATAGAAGATTATGTGATTGTAAATTCCGTGCAGATTTTCCCAATATGCTGAAGTAAATTTTTCTCCTTATCCATTGCTAACCAGCTGTAATCCACCAGTGGAAGGGATCATTCAGCATATTTTCATACATGAATCGACAAACCAATTTATAAGTTTTATTGAGTAATATTTCATGCATAAGCCTAGTAGAACATCAGTCTAGGACCCAAATGAATTTATATAGATTTAGGGGGACTTTGCTGTCCCCTTCTTTCTTTGTTTCTTTTTTTCTCTATGAATTATCCTTTATATGTTAAAGCTGAAGGTTGTTCAAAATTAGTTTCCAGTTTCTTCATTCTTTCATTTTTCTAGTTGAATCTTCAAATTCACATTTTCTTCAGTTTTCAGAAACCATAGTTCACAGTGATCCTATTGTAGTGGATTCAAATTCATTTACAAACATTCCTAACCTCATTTGGTGTAAAGAGAATGTAAACTTTGGACTCAGAGAAAACTACTTTCAGCATTTGATTGAAATTTTCTATTTTTGTTATATTTTTTGGAATAAGGACACTGCAGCCCAGCCTTGTTCTGTTATTTCTTTATCTTCCTATGTTTATTTATTCATACTAATTATAGATGTTCCATGATTATATTTATTTTAAAATGTGAAGTATCTGAAGAACTCTTTTACAATTTTTTTTCCAGTGGATCTTACAAGATCCATGTGGCTATTCAAAGTCACAAACAAGTATGTCCCTGCAATAATTCACCCTGACAGCCTATTTTAAATACTTTACAATGTGCATGTTCACGAGATTAAAAAAAATATGAATTTCTTTTTTGAATCAGGGTCTCACTGTGTCACCCAGGCTGGAGGACAGTGGTGTAATCATGGCTCAGTGCAGCCTCAACCTCCTGGGCCCAAGTGATCCTCCCACCTCAGCCTCCCAAGTGGCTGGACTACAGGCGTGTGCCACCATGCCCAGCAAATTTTTTTCTGTATTTTTTGTAGAGACAAGGTCTTACTGTGTTGCTCAGGTTGGTCTCAACCTTCTGGACTCAAGCAGTCTTCCTGCCTCAGCCTCCTAGAGTGCTACGATTACAGGCGTGAGTCACCATGCCCAGCCCATTGTTTTTTAAAGAGAAAATAACAGCTTTATTGAGATACAATTCATGTCATAAAGTTCAAAATTTTAAATTGTACGATCCATTGCTTCTTAGTATATTCACAGTGTTGTATATCATTCACTACTGTTCAATTCTAGAACATTTTCTCACTCCAAAAAGAAACCCTGTACCCATTTCCTACTCCGTTTCCCTCCACTCCCAGTCCTGGCAAACACTAGTCTACTTTCTGTCTCTGGATTTGCGTATTCTGGACGTTTCATATAAGCGGAATCATACAATGCATGGCCTTTTCTTTCTTTCACTCATGGTAATGTTTTCAAGGTTCATCTGTGTTGTAGTGTATATCAGAATTCCATTCCTTTTTATAGTCAAATAATATTCTATTATGTAGATATACGGTACTGCATTTTATTTATTCATCAGGTTCTTGGAGTCTATTCTTTTTGAATCATTATCAATCGTCAATGATAAAAAGCCTGAAATTATAGTTTGGTATAGAGCAATCTTTGATGTATATTTTAGACATTAAAACGGTGTGTGTATGTGTATGTATGTTTTAATTTTTATATGTTTTAATCTTACCTTTCAAAACTCTAAAAAATCCTTAGTTCTAAAACACTGTGATTCTCCAAAGGTTTTGGATGGGGGATTTTTTTATAACTTGAAATTAAGAAGGAAGAGGATTTGGTCATCTGTAGAGGATAATTTTTAGCATATCCCCTTTTTCTAGGTAAACATTCACTAGACCCTTTCTTCTCCTTATATCTCTAAATATAAGGCATCTCCTTGACAACAATTTTAATTATTTATCTTTCTTCCCTCATCTAATTGGTCAGGATACCCAGTGTGTTCTACCTTACCAATAACTCCCATTTGTTCTTTCTTTTCTGTTCTCACCACCAGAAAATGAGTTCATCTTTATTCTACGTGATA
>NW_012115322.1:4777891-4851199 GCF_000951035.1 Colobus angolensis palliatus | reverse complement strand
TTTTCTCCCATTCTGTAGGTTGCCAGTTCACTCTGATGGTAGTTTCTTTTGCTGTGCAGAATCTCTTTAGTTTAATTAGATCTTATTTGTCAATTTTGGTTTTGTTGCCGTTGCTTTTGGTGTTTTTGACATGAAGTCCTTGCCCATGCCTATGTCCTGAATGGTATTACCTAGATTTTAATCTGCTGGTGTACCCTTTGCTAACACCCTTGGTACAAGCGCAGTATTAGGGTGGGAGTTACCTGATTTTCCAGGTGTTGTGTGTCTCAATTTCCTTTGGCTAGGAAAAGGAATTCCCTTCCCCTTTGCGCTTCCCAGATGAGGCGATGCCTCACCTTGCTTCAGCTCTCGCTGGTCGGGCTGCACCCACAGACCAGCACCAACTGTCCGACACGCCCCAGTGAGATGAACCCGGTACCTCAGTTGAAAATGCAGAAATTACCCGTCTTCTGTGTCGCTCACGCTGGGAGCTGGAGGCTGCAGCCGTTCCTATTCGACTGTCTTGGACGCACCCCTTCCCTCTTCTTTAGTATAGTGGTCCTCAGTGTTTCTTAGCAGGTAAACCTTAAGATTTCCAAAAAAGGATATTATTATTTTTGAGTTACAAAAATTTCAGAAACTATATTGTTAAGAATTATATCATTAAATTTATTTTAAATATAAACTAATATGCATAATAAAGACATTAAAACATTTTCACTTTTAGTAAATGATCTGCTTTTATTTTACTTTAAATTATGTGTGGGGCAGGCAGTGGGGAATAGGAGGACTTACCAACAGTAACTATAAAAGTCAGATGATACTTAAACAGTATTTAACTTTGAGGCCAAACTAGTATTTAGGTGGATATTGAGAAGTAAATTTAAGTTGCCGCATCAAAAGCACATGCAAAACTGTTTATGATGCTACATTTTAGAGGTTTTTTATATTTTATGCTTTCTAAATCAACGGATTTTAATTTCTAAACAAGAAAATTTAAGATTTGATCATCACCAAATTTCTTTTAACTCGGACTTTTAACATATTTGAGACTTACCTCTTTTAACTACATAAATACAACTTTTTGATGTGGTGATGATCATCTTGAGGCAAATTTATAGACATCAAAGAATGTTTTTGCTTCTCATTAATTATATGTCACCAAGTGTTTTTTTATTCTGTCTTTAGCCAGCAATCTATGAGTCAGTAAATTATAAAATGTCAGACTGAGAGTTAAATAATTTAAACCTATATATTAATTAAAAATACCATGGTGTCTAGAGGTCATCCAAGTGATCAACTGACTGAGTGGCTAAGATGCAAGCATGCTTCTTAGGCCTCTACGATATTCCTTCGTATGATTCAGGTGCTTTCAAATCACTCCATTTTAAAGGGAAGAAATATTTAAATAACTATGCATTTACTCATTTTTAAAATTATAAGTTAAACAGATGTTATTACGGCCTTTAACATTAACTCTGTGACCTTCTGGATGAGAGGCCAACAAATTTTTTCTGCAAAGGGCCAGATGGTAATATTTTAGGACTTGAAAGCCAGGTCTTTGTGGAGCTACTCAACTTGGCTTTTGTAGTGTGAAAGCAGCCATAGGCAATACATAAATAAGGATGGTGGTGTTTCAACTGTATTTATAGACACCGAAACTTGAATTTTATGTAACTTTTTGCTGTCAAATATCTTTCCTCTTTTAACATTTTTTGAACCATTTAAAAATGTAAAACCATTCTCACAGGCAATATAAAAACAGGTAGCAGATTGGACTTACTCCATGGGCTGAAGTTTGCCAACTTCTGCACTAAATGGTTAATAAATTCATTGGTTGGAAAAATCTACTTTTGTAATTCATTCTTAAATTTCCCCAGTATCACATCTATCATACCACCCCAAAGTTCTTGCTAATCTAAGCTTATGCCTGATAACGAAAAGTGTTCAATTTGTTACCAGTAGCTCCTATATGACCCATGTTATGTTGCTTCTCTGCCCCATGTCACAAGTAGATTATGGAAGTAAATAAAAAGAAATTTCAACACTGTCTCCTGTGAAACTTGTCTTTGGTTGTGATGATGTAATGTAGTATAAAGGAAATAAAACCAGGAAATGTGAAAACCAGGCTATATTCCTGATTCTACCACTAATCAAAGTGGTCAAGTTTGGAGAGCCTCTAAGGCTCCATTTTCTCACCTGCCCATCCTGACAGAATATTAAGAAGTTATAATAGCACATATGAAATTACTGGTAAGGTAACCTTAGCATTGCTATTTATCTTTATTGTCACTGTGGTAGTTAGTAGTTGTACTTTATTATTATTCTTAAACTTGACTATGACAGGGCTCCCTTCATATGTTAATATATCACTTAAAACTAGATATAGGTTAAGGATTGCACATTAATTTCCTCCAAGCATTTTGTGTTTCTTACCCTCACATTTTAAACTGCTCTAATCTCCTCACTGTGGTACTTGTGCCAGGTTCATTACTAACAGTATTGTGAAATTTTATATTCTGCATATTCTTTCTTACCACTATTCTGTGAGGGCAAAGACTGTCTGTTTTGTCCCTGCTACATCGCCAGCACCCAAAATAGTGTCTGGAATATATTTGAGCACTTCTGAGTAAATCAGTGACATAAATAATCCCATATGTTCACTTGCCTTGCATTATCAAAAGGAGTAAACAAAGCTCAATAGAAGTAAAATGTTTTAATGCATAAAATACATAAGATTACAAAGGATATCTACTTTATTCAGCTTCACTGGTATATAGTTTATCCACAGACTCCTTGCGGGCCCATGGACCCTGTTTTTTTGTTTGTTTGTTTTTGGTGGTTTTTTTGAGTGGGCGGGTTGTGGGTGGGGTTTTATTTTTTTGAGAGGAGGTCTTAGTCTGTCACCCTGGCACTGTTATATCTCAGTGCAGCCTGGAACTCCAGGTCTCAAGTGATCCTTCCACCTCAGCCTCCCAAACAGCTAGGAATGCAGATGTGCAACACCATGCCCAGCTAAATTTTTTAAATTATATTTTTGTAGAAACAGAGTCTTGCTATGTCGCTGATCTCAAACTCCTGGCTTCAAGTGATTTTCCCACCTTAGCCTCCCAAAGTGCCAGAATTTCAGGCATAATCCACCATGCCCAGCCAGACCTTGGTTTTTGAAAATATAGAAGAATTTTTAACAAATATCAGGGGACACATTGTCCATAACTATAAATTGCAAAACTACTTTGATAGGATGTAAAATAAATGCAAGCTTTATTTGGTCTTTAAGAAATCCTCCCTCTGCACTTTTAAATTATAACAGAAAAAAGCAATGGATTTTTTAAACTTGTTTTGGTTAAATTTCTTAAGATTACAAGAAGAGAAACAAATTTTGGCAAGCTTATACGAAAAGGGTGTTTTCTGGGGAAATACTGGAGTTTCTTATGCAATTGACAGGTGGGAAGGAAGGGAACAAAGATAGTTCTGGGGACAGTAGCTTTCTCGAGAGTGGAGCCAATGATAGAGGTGCCCAGTTATGGGTTCAAATTTGAAAATATTAGAGGAGAAACCTGGGCTGATCAAGCTTAGATCACAGATGCATGCCTCAATTGGTCAGCCAGAGCCAGAGAAGAGCTGTAGTAGATCTGTTAGCAGTGAGGGCTATTATTTGGTATGGGAATGAGCTGGGAAACTACCCCAAGAGCTGTCTATAATGTAGTTCTTATTAATCTGACTCCACAAAGCAGTGCATTTATTTTATATTATTGATGTCTCAAGATAAAATACATTTGACTCCAAATAGCAAGACAGCTTTGTCCATTTACATATAGACAATATAGACAAAATTATGAATTTTAATATGTGCCAGATCACTCACTAGCATATTAATACATAATTTAATATCATACAATATAGCCAGTATAGTGTAGTGGCAATATAGCATGGGACTTAAGAGTATAAGCCCTTGACCAGACTTGCATGGATTAATATCCTAGCCCTAACACTTAACTAGCTGTGCAGTGTTTGTGCAAGTTTCTCAATCTCCGCCCCTCATTTTCATTACCTGAAAAAAACAGAAGGAAGTTGCCACAATACAAACAACCAAAAAATCTCTCTGGCATACCACAGTAAGCATTTAGTTCTTCCACAGAAGTCTGTGTGTAAGCTGGATAGGTCTCATCCAGGCTGGGCTCACCTGGACTTGGTTCTTGGTAGAGGGTAAGTCTAGGTTTGTATCACATATCTCTCATCTTCCTTGGATCAACAGATACCTGAGGCTTTTTTTTTTTTTTTTTGTCAGTATGAAGAGCAGGATTGCAAGGGAACAGGCTAATCTGCATAAGCATATTTCAAAGTTCTACTTAGGTAATGTCTGCTATTATTCAGTTAGCTAAGAGAAGTTACATAGCCAAGCCCAAAGTCAAAGCACAGAGAGGTGCACACTTTCTGTGGAGGTATGTTGTGAAACAGATGGCAATCTACTGTACCACAGGGGATAATACAGTCATGCATCGCTTAATGACAGGAGTACTTTCTGTATTGTTAGGCAATTTCCTCATTGTGTGAACAGCATAGAGTGTACCTACACAAATCTAGATGGTATAGCCTACTATATATTTACCCTATAGGGTATAGCCTATTGCTCCTAGGTTACAAACCTGTACAGCATATTACTGTACTGAATACTGTAGAGAATTACAGCATAATGGTATTTGTCTATCTAAACAAAAAAGGTACAATAAAAGTAAGATATAAAAGGTAAAAACTGGTACATCTGTATAGAGGATTTATCACGAATGGAGCGTGCGGGACTGGTAGTTGCTCTGGGTGAGCCAGTGAGTGAGTAGTGAGTGAATGCAAAGGCCTAGGACATTACTATATACTACTGTAGATATTACAAATAATGTAGACTTAGGCTACACTAAATTTATTTTTAAAGTTTTTTTTACAATAATAAATTAACCTTAGTTTACTGTAACTTTTACTTTATAAACTTTAAATTGTGTAATTTCTTGATGCTTTTATAATAACACTTGGCTTAAAACACAAAGCACAATCATGTTGTACAAATGTGCAAAAATATTCTCTATTTATCCTTATCCTATAAGCTTGTTTCTATTAATTTTTATTTTCTTTTTAACTTTTTTGTTAAAAACTAACACACAAGCACACACATTAGGCTAGGCTTACGCAGAGTTAGGATCATCAATATCACTTTCCTCTACCTCCATATCTTGTCTCACTGGAAGAATCTCAGGGGCAGTAACCCACATGGTGCTGTCATCTGCTGTGATAACCTTGCTTTCTTCTGGAATACCTCCTGAAGGACCTGCCTGAGGCTGTTTTACAGTTAACTCTTTTTTTTTAATAAGTAGAAGGAGTACACTCTACTATAACAATTAAAACATATAGTAAATACTAGGCAATAGGAATTTTTCGACTTCATTATAATCTTATGGGAGCACTGTGATATATGCAGTCGATAGTTGACCAAAACAATATTATACAGCACATAGAGAGTTGTAAGGTTAATGTATGTAATAGAGAGTTGTAAGGTAATAGAGAGTTGTAATGTATGTAATAGAGAGTTGTAAGGTTAATGTATGTAAAAAGCTTAAAGTAGTTTCTGGCACATAGAAAATGTTCAATAAACATTTGCTATTATTAGGCATACAGAAACACACAAAAATTCAGTATTGTGTAACTGTTACCTAAAATACATATTTGGCGAATGTGTCACTAAGTGACATTTTTTGCTATCCTAAGCAAAAAGAACAAAACTGGGGATATCACATTACGTAACTTCACATTATCCTACAAAGCTATAGTAACATTTAAACAAACAGACATGCTTAAATTTAATTGAAAAGCTAGTGTGAGCCAACTTCTAGGATAGTCAAATATTATCCAATTATTTACTGTTAGCAGAATCAGAGAACAGCTGAAGATCACCAAGTTTTATCCACTCATTTGACAGATAATGAATCGAGCCAAAATGGTGAGATATTTAAGTCAAAGAGGAAGAAGTGGATGAATGGAGGATGGATAGATGAATAATAAATAGGTAAATAGTTAATAGAAAAAGGAAAGGGATAAAATCAACCTAGATCTCTAGAACTCTAGTTGAGAACTCTTCCCACTATATTACACAGACCAGGTGTTGTTTCCTGTAGTTTATATACTGTTTATCACATTTTTTCTATCCTTCTGCCTTTCAATGGGCCTTAAAAGAAGAAATAATTTTAATAATATTTTTAGAAGTTCAACTATTGCTTCAATTGAGAGATGACTAGGACAGGATTTACTTAAAATGTAAAAATAACACAAAGCTAATCCTTACAGAGGCCTTCATTTGTCCACTTAACTAATATTTATTCAGTCATTATTATCTGTTAGGCACTGGACTACAGAGAAAAAACAAAACAAATCTTTGTTCTTGTGAATATGCATTATGTGAAAGAGACAAACAATTAACAAATTCATCAGTAGTATGTTCCACAATCCCTTATCTGCAATTCTAAAATCAAAAAGCTTGGGAAACTGGAAATTTTGACAACTCGAATAGTGGTAAAAGCTAAATCAGACTCATTTAGTAGTAAACCTGATATGAGACTAGTCATAGTCTTTTTTATTTTTTATCTTAATTTTTGTGGGTACTTATGTGTATATATTTGTAGGATATATGAAATGTTTTGATACAGGCATGCAACATGTAACAATCACATCATGTAAAATGGGGTATTCATCACCTCAAGCATTTATCTTTTGTGTTACAAACAATCCAATTATACTTTTAGTTTTTTTCTAAGATATCTTGTTATAAACAATTTTTACTTATTTTTAAATATAGAATTAAATTACTATCAACTATAGTCACCCTGTTGTGCTATCAAATATGAGGACTTAATTCATTCTTTCTGGGAGTTTTGTACCTGTTAACCATCCCCACTTACCCCCCACCCTCCATCTACCCTTCCCAACATCTGGTAACCATCCTTCTGTTCTCTATCTCCATGAGTTCAATAGTTTTGATTTTTAGATCTCACACATAAGTGAAAACGTGCTTTGTCTTTCTGTCCCTGGCTTAACTTAGCATAATGACCTCCAGTTCCATTCATGTTGTTGCAGATGACAACATCTTATTCTTTTTGATGGCTGAATAGTACTTTATTGTGTATCATTACCACACCTTGTTTTATTCATCTGTTGATGAACACTTAGGTTGCTTCCAAATTTTGGCTATTGTGCAGTGCTGCAACAAACATGGGATTGCAGATAGCTCTTCGATATGCTGATTTCCTTTCTTTTGGGTATATACCCAGCAGTGAGATTACTGAATCACCGTGGTAGCTCTATTTTTAGGTTTTTGAGGAACCTCTAACTGTTCTCCATAGTGCTTTTAGTAATTTACATTCCTACCAAGAGTGGGGTTCCCTTTTTACCACATCCTTGCCAGCATTTGTTATTATTGCCTTTCTTTTGACTAAAAGCCGTTTTAACTGAGGTGAGATGATATCTCATTGTAGTTTGGATTTGCATTTCTCTGATTATCAGTGATGTTGAGCACTTTTTCATATGCCTGTTTGCCATTCCCATGGCTTCTTTTGAGAAATATTTATTCAAATATTTGCCCATTTTTAAATCAGATTATCAGATTTTTTCCCACAGAGTTGAGCTCCTTGTATATTCTGGCTATTAACCCCTTGTCCAATGGGTAATTTGCAAATATTTTTTCTGATTCTTTGTGTTGTCTCTTCACTTTGTTGTTTCCTTTGGTGTGCAGCAACTTCTTAACTTGATATGATCCCATTTGTCTATTTTGTTTTGATTGCCTGTGCTTGTAGGGTATTACTCAATAAATTTTTGTTCAGACCCATGTCTTGGAGATTTTTCTCCAATGTTTTCTTGTAGTAAATTCATAATTTGAGGGTCTTATATTTAAATATTTAATGTATTTCTATGTGATGTTTCTATATGGCTTGAAATAGTGGTCTAATTTCATTCTTCTGCATGTGGATATTCATTTTCCCCAGCACCATTTTTGAAGACTGTCTTTTCCACAGTGTGTGTTCTTGGCACGTTTGTTGAAAATGAATTTACTGTAGGTGTGTGAATTTGTTTCTGGGTTCTCTATTCTGTTCCATTGGTCTGTATGTTTGTTTTTATGCCAATAGCATGCTGTTTTGGTTACTATAGCTCTGTAGTACAATTTGAAGTCAGGTAATGTGATGTTCTCAGTTTTGTTCTTTTTGCTTAGAATAGCTTTGACTATTTTGAATTTTTTGTGGTTCCATATAAATTTTACAAAATTTATGTGTGTGTATTTGAAGAATGTCATTGGTATTTTGATAGGGATAGCACTGAATCTGTAAATTGCACTGGGCAGTATGGACATTTTAATAATATTCTTCCAATCCATGGACATGGAATATCTTTCTGGTTTCTTTTGGTGCCCGCTTCAATTTCTTTCATCAGCATTTTATAATTTTCACCATAGAGATCTTTCACTTCTTTCATTAAGTTAGTTCCTAGGTATTTATTTGTGGCTGCTGTAAATAGGATTCCTTTTTTAGTTTATTTTTCAGATTGTTCACTGTTGCATTTTGAAATGCTACTGTTTTTTTGTATGTGGATTTTATATCCTGCAACTTTACTAAATTTGTTTATCAGTTTGAATAGGTGTGTGTGTGTGTGTGTGTGTGTAGTCTTTAGTTTTTTTCCAAATATATTATTATGTCATCTGCAAACAAGGATAATTTGACTTCTTTTCTTCCAATTTAGATGCCACTTATTTCTTTCTCTTGACTGATTTTCTAGCTAGGATTTCCAGTACTATGTGGAGTAACAGTGGTAAAAGTGGCCACCCTTTTCATCTTCCAGATCTTATGCAAAAGGCTTTCAGTTTTTCCACATTCAGTATGATACTAGCTGTGAGTCTGTCATATATGGTTTTTCCGATGCTAATGTATATTCTATATCCAGTTTTTTAAGGGTGTATTATAAAGGAGTATTGAATTTTATCAGCTGCTTTTTCACCATCAATTCAAGTGATCATATGGTTTTTGTCTTTCATTCTATTGATATGGTGTGTCACATTGATTAGTTTGTATATATTGAACCATCCTTGCATCCCAGGGATAAATCCCATCTGATCATGATGAATAATTTTTCTAATGTACTGTTGAATTTGGTTTGCTGGTATTTTGTTGAGGATTTTTGCATGAATATTCATCAAAAATACTGGTCTGTGATTTTCTTTTTTTAATGTGTATTTGTCTATTTTTGATATAAGGGTAATACTGGACTTATAGAATAAGTTTGGAGGTATTCCCTTTTCTGTTTTTTGGAGTAGTTAGATTAGTATTGGTATTCGTTTTTTAAATATTTGGTAGAATTCAGCAGTGAAGCCATCAGTTTCTGGATTCTTCTTTACTGGGAGACTTTTTAATACAGCTTCAATCTCATTACTTGATACTGGTTTGTTCAGGTTTTGGATTTCTTATGGTCTAATCTTGGTAGGTTGTATTTTTCTAGGAATTTGTCCATTTCTTCTAGATTTTCCAATTTATTGGTATATGGTTGCTCATAGTAGCAATTAATGATCATTTGAATTTCTGTGGTATCATTTGTAATGTCTCCATCTTCATCTCTGACTTTATTTATTTGGATCCTCTCTCTTTTTTTCCTAGTCTGGCAAAAAGTTTGTTAATTTTGCTTAACTTTTTAAAAAACTATCTTGTTTATTTCAATTTTATTTATTTCTGCTCTCATCTTTATTTATTTTTTCTTTCACTTGTTTTGGGTTTGGTTTGCTCTTGCTTTTCTAGTTCTTTAAGATGAATTTTTTGGTTGTTTATTTGAAGTTTTTCTTATTTTTTGATGTCGGCATTTATGGCCATAAACTTCCCTCTTAGTACTACTTTTGCTGTATTCCATAGGTTTTGCTTGTTGTGTTTCCATTATCATTTGTTTCAATTAATGTTTCAATTTTCTTTTTAATTTCTTCATTGACCCACTGGTCATTCAGGAGCATATTGTTTAATTTCCATGTATTTGTACAGTTTCCAAAATTTCTCTTCTTATTGATTACGAGTTTTATTCCACTTTGGTCAGAGAAGATGGTTGATATTATTTTACTTTTTTGAATGTTTTAAGACTTGTTTTGTGACCTAATGTCTTCCCTTGAGAATCATCCATGTGCTGAGGAAAAAAATGTGTATTCTGCAGCCATTGGATGAACTGTTCTGTAAATGTCTATTAATAGTGTAGATCGTCCAGTGTTGCTTTGTTGCTTTGTTGATTTTTCCATCTGGACAATCTGTTCTGTCTGATGCTGAAAGTGTGGTGATGAAGCCTCTAGCTTTCTTTTTTTTTTTTTTTTTTAGTAGAGATGTGGTTTCACCATGTTGCCCAGGCTGGTCTCGAACTCCTGAGCTCAGACAATCCGCCCACCTTGGCCTCCCAAAGTGCTAGGATTACAGGCGTGAGCCACTGCACCTCGCTGCCTCTAGCTATTAGTGTATTGGGGCTCATCTCTCTCTTTAGCTCTAATAATATTTGCTTTATAAATCTGGGTGTGTCAGTGTTGGGTGCATATGTATTTAAAATTGTGGGTTTTATTTTTTCTGAATTGACCCCTTTTATCATAATATAGTGACCAGTTTTGTCTCTCTTATAGTTTTTGACTATAAATCTATTTTTTCTGATAGAAGTATGGCTACTCCTGCTCTTTTGGTTTCCATTGGCATGGAATATTTTTTTTTCCATCCCATTGCTTTCAGTCTATGTGTATATTTATAGGTGAAGTGTATTTCTCATAGGCAACAGATCACTGGGTCTTGTCTTTTTTGTATCCATTCAGCAACTCAATGTCTTTTGATTGGAGAGGTTAGTCCATTTACATTCAGTGTCTTTATTGGTAAGTAAGGACTTACTCCTGGCGTTTTGTTATTTGTTTTCTGGTTATTTTGTGGTCTTGTTTCCTTCCTGTCTTCCCTTAAGTGAAGGTGATTTTCTTGGGTCTTGCTTTTTATGTTTTGTGTATTAGTTGTATTTTTTTTGGTTTGAGGTTACCATGAGGTTTGCAAATACTACCTTATAACCCATTATTTTAAGCTGATAACAACTTAACACTGTTTACATAAACAAACAAAAAACTAATAAACATTCTATGCCTTAACTTCATCCCCCTGTTGTTTTGACTTTTTGTTCCATTTATATTTTATTGTATTGTTTATGTCTTGAAAACTTGTTAGTGGTTTTTTATTGGTTAATTGTTCAGTTTTTCTATTTAAGATAGGAGTAGTCTACACACCACAGTTACAGTGTTATAATATTCTATGTTTTCCTGTGTACTTGCTATTACCAGTGAGTTTTGTACTTTCCATGATTTATTGCTTATTAATGTCCTTTTCTTTCTGATCAAAATACTCCCTTTAGCATTTCTTGCAGAAAGTTCTGGTGTTGATAAAATCCCTAAGCTTTTGTTTGTCTGGGAAAGCCTTTATTTCTTATTCATGTCTGAAGGATATTTTCACCAAATATACTATTCTGAAGTAAAAGTTTTTTCCTTCAGCACTTTAAATACGTCATGCCATTCTTCTCTCCTGGCCTGTGAAGTTTGCACTGAAAAGTCTGCTGTCAGACATATTGGAGCTCCATTGTATGCAATTTCTTTTTTCTTGCTGCTTAGGATCCTTTCTTTATCCTTGACCTTTGGGAGTTCAATTATTAAATGCTTTGGGGTAGTCTTCTTTGGGTTAATTCTGCATGGTGTTCTATAACCTTCTTGTACTTGGATATTGATATCTTTTATAGGTTTGGGAAGTTCTCTGTTATTATGCATTTGAGTAAACTTTCTGCCCCTATCTCTTTCTCTACCTTCTCTTTAAGGCCAATAACTCTTAGATTTGCCATTTTGAGGCTATTTTCTAGCCTGCTTTGCTTCATTGTTTTTTCTTTTCTTTTTCTTTTTTCTTTTTTTTTTTTTGTCTTTTCTGTGTATTTTCAAACAGCCTGTTTTCACGCTCACTAATTCTTTATTCCGCTTGATTACCTCTGCTATTAAAGGACTTTGATGCATTTTTCAGTATGGCAAATTGCATTTTTCAGCTCCAGAATTTCTGCTTGATTCTTTCTAATTATTTCAATCTCTTTGTTAAGTTAATCGGATAGAATTCTGAATTCCTTCTCTGTGTTATCTTGAATTTCTTTGAGTTTCCTCAACACAGCTATTTTGAATTATCTGTCTGAAAAGTCACATATCTCTGTTTCTCGAGAATTGGTCCCTGGTGCCTTTTTTATTTCATTTGGTGAGGTCATGTTTTTCAGGATGGTGTTGATCCTAGTAGATGTTCTTTGATGTCTGGGCATTTAAGTGTTAGGTATTTACTGTAGTCTTCACTTTCCGGACTTACTTGTAGCTGTCCTTCTTGTGAAGGCTTTCCAGATATTCAGAAGGACTTGATTGTTGTAATCTAAGTGTTGTGATCTAAGCTGTATCTGCTTTAGGGGCACCCGAAGCCTGGTAATGCTGTAATTCTTACAGACTCATAAAGGTACTGCCTTGATGGTCCTGGACAACATCCAGAAGGATTCTCTGGATTACCAGGCATAGACTCTTGTTCTCTTTCCTCACATTCTCCAAATGAATGGAGTCCATCTGTCCCACCCCACCCCCGTCTCTGTCTCTGCCTCTTTCTCTGTTCTAGGCCTTCTGGAGTTGGGGATATTATGACATAAGCATCTCTGTGGCCATCACCACTAAAACTGTACTGGGTCAGACCTGAAGCCAGCACAGCACTGGGTCTCACCTGAGGCTTGCTGTAACCACTTCCTGGCTTCAGCCTGTGTTCACTCAAGGCTTTGGGGCTCTACAATCTGCAGGTGACAAAGCCAGCCATGCCTGTATCCTTCACTTCAGAGTGGCAGATTCCCCCAGTCCCTGGGCATGTCCAGAGATGCCATTCAGGAGCCAGGGACTAGAGTAAAAAATCTTAGAAGTCTACCTGGTGTTCTGTTGTACTGTGGCTGAGCAGGCACTGAACTCAAAAGACGTAGTCCTCCCCACTCTTCCCTCCCCTTTTTAAAAGCAGAGGAGCCTCACCCTGTGGCTCCCGCTACCGTATCTCCATGCGGATTACTGTACCACTGATGTTCCCTTAAGGCCCAAGGGTTCTTCAGTCAGCTTGTGTTGAATGCTGCCTGGCTGAGACTAACCCTTCAGGGCAGCACATTCTCCTCTGACACAAAGCAGGTCTAGAAATTCTATTCAATAGCCAAGTCCTGGAACCTAGGACCCCAAGAACCAGCTTGGTGCTCTAACCCCTGTGACTGAGCTGGTAACTAAGGTACAAAACAAAGTTCCCTCTGCTTTTCCCTTGGATTTTCTCAAGTAGAAGGAGTCTCACCCTGTACCCACCACAACTAGGAATGTGCTTAGTTTCACCTGAAGCCAACAAGTCTCAGAGTCTCACCCAAGGCCCTCAATGTAGTTCCTGGGTATTACTGCTGGTTGTGTAGGGCCCAAGGTCTCTTCAGTTAGAAGGTGATGAATGCTACAAGGACTGGGTTCTTTCCTTCAAGGCAGCAGGTTGCCTTCTGGCCCAGGGTGTATCTAGAAATGTCATTCACTAGCAGGATCTGGAAAAGGGGCTTCATAACTCTAACTGGTGCCCTACCCAACTGTGGCTGAGCTGGTATCCAAGATCCCAGACAGAGTCCTCTTTATTCTTCCATCTTCTTTCCTCAAGTGGAGTGAATGGGTCTTTTTCAGAGCCACGAGCTGTACAGCCTGTGGTTAGGAGGAGGTGATGCCAACACTCCCTTCCCCACCCTGGCTGGCGTCTCAGTAAGTCACATTCCCCCGCTCCCCCAGTCCACTGTCTCTGGCCCAAGTTCAACACTAGGACTTGCCTTGGAGTTGTAGTCCTTATGGCCTAGCCTGCCTTTCCAGTTTATTTTGGGCTCCAGAACACTTTAGCCTGCACTGATGAGTCTTACAGGAACTCAAGTTTGGACCACTGGGATCAGCGATTCCTTTCTGGCTAAACAGGCCCGGTTAAAATGCTCGCTTTTTGGATGGACATCAGCTGCGTTTGGTCTAGTTTTGTTTTCTGTTATAATAGGGCAGCACTGAGCTCAATGCCTCATAAATGCTACAATCTTTCTCTCTCCAGCACACCAAACATTCTCCACACCATGCTTCTGCTGCCGGAGAGGTGACATCAGCTATTTAAGACTGTTTTTCCTGTTCAGTGCCTCATGTAGTGATAGGAAGTTAAAGCCAGGTACTGTGAGTGCTCACCTGATTTTTGAGTCTTATGAATGTGCTTTTTTTGTGTAGATAGTTGTTGAATTGATGTCCTTGCCTGGGGGGACAATCAGTGGAGATTTCTTTTCTGCCATCTTGCTCTGCCCCTAGTTATAGTCTTTAAAAAAATCTCGCTTAGAATGAATATATGTTTTACTGCAAGGTTATTAACATATTTGACTTCAGGGTGCCTTCCCAGACCTCTTGGATGGGAGGGGAGAAGAGTAGGAGATGTTGCATAATTATAGTACATGTACTATATTACCTTAAAAATACCAAAAATACTTAATTCCAAATGACATCTGGCTTCACCGGGATGGTGGGGCTACATAATATCTAGGAATTATATATACTGTGTTTGGAAATGAAGCAGGTATGGATATAGAGAATAAGGGCCCATGGTGAAAAGGGTAAAAGTCAGAGGCAGAGGTTTTTTAGCTAGACTGGTGAGAGAATCCTCTCTGGGAAGTGATATTTGAGTAGATCCAGAAACATTCCAGGAACTTTCAAGGAAAAAGAGTGTTTTAGTCAGTGGGAACAGACATGTGGTTATCTAAAGAGACATTCCAATCTGAGAGAAGACAAAGGTCAAAGACTTAAATCAAGAGCGTGCTCACTTAGCATGTTTGAAGAACGTGAAAGCCACTAAGGCTATAGAATACGAAACAAGAGGAAGAATCATCAGATGGGCTTTCAGAAAGGTAACCAGGATCCAAGTCCTTGCCTTAGATGTTATGGAAAGTCTTTGGGGAATTTTGAACAAGGGAGTCTGAAATTCAGTTTTCTCTTTAAAAATGTCATTCTGTTTCTCTATAGATAATTTTTAAAAATCACTCAACTTTTGTGGATAGTAGAGTAGTAGATGTTTGCAGTGATGAGGATTGGAAAAGATAAGTGATCATGACAATGGATAAAACTCAGAAATTTGATGATGTGTGATCATACAGATACTTTTTTTTTTTCAAGGAAGCATCTCGCTGTTACCTAGTTGGAGTGCAATGGCATGATTGTAGTGCATTGCGGCTTCGACCTCCTGGGCTCAAGTGATCGTCCTGGTTGAGGCTCCCGAGTAGCTAGGACTATAGGCATGCAACACCATATCTCACTTTTTGTTTCTTTTTTTTTTTTTTTTTTGGTAGAGACATAGTCTCACTATGTTGCCAACACAGTATAGATACTTTTTAATAAAATAATGTCCTAGTTATATTTTAACAAAATAATACCTTTTAGGTATCTGTTGAGTGAATGGTGTGCTATGAATTGATAATCTAAATATTATGCTATCATGCTTTATGGGTTTTGTTCTAGATTTTTCCCTAAGTATTAGGGCTAAGAAATCAGCTTGGTCATTATAGTGCTATTACCAGCCTCCCTCTCTTTTCTCAAAGAGGGAAAGAGCCCCAGCTAGAGGAAAGAGCCCCCAAACTTGGAGTAAAAAGAACTGTTTTCTTGTGTCCGATCTGCCACTAACTGACTAGAAGATGGTTTATTTAACCTCTTTTGATTTGGTTTTCTATACTGTAAAGTGGATTGAATTACCTGATTGATAATAGCTCTGTTTGAATCTTCAGTCTTAAATTTAACAAGCCCTTTCTGTTAGATTCTACAATTCTATGATTTTAAATGAGACTGCAGAAAAATCTCAAAACTTCCTTAAATGTGAATGTAAAAGAATACGGAATAACTGGATGTGTTCAAAATTGGTAAATTTACCCTGGTATCCTTTTTAACAGGACCAAGAAAATAAATACCAGAAATCAACAAGAGCACAGACTGTTTCCCTTCATCAATCCGTAGAACCCTACTACTTCTTTAGTTCCATCAAACACAGAGGAATGACCACCATGGCAGATAGCAACAGAAGATGTCAACAATTTTTTGGAGGCAAGCAATGAAATATTTCTACTATGAGTTTTCTGTTATTAATCATGTAGAAGCAAGTAGAATTATATTGGGTTTTAGTTTAAAATGAAAAGTATTATTTACTGTAGGAATTTATATATGCATAGCTATTTCTTTATTTTCTTTTTTTCCTCTTTTAACACTATTGCGTGTCAGAAATTACGTCAAGATGCATTTGCCCTTACCTCCAGAGTAACAGATAGAATAAGACTATCTTAAATCCTTAAATACAGAACAAGGATTTAAATAACCAAAATTAAGTACCTATATTTGAAAACAGGACTTTTTCACATCTATCTTGGACACATATATAACTATAAGTACTAAATAAAATTGGAAATTAGAATTATTTTCTATTTATTTTAGAGTTATTCATACTATTTGTGAATTTTATGTAGTTAAAGATATCCCAGCATTTTTCCTCCCTTTTCTTTAACAGCTAATATAAAGTGCTCCAAAATCTTGGGAAACCATCCCTTTACAACTCTCACAGTTTTACGTTTTGTGAAAATTCCATATCAAAATATTTACTTGAACTTTTAGTTAATTCTATGACAGCTCCTATTGCTCCCAAAAGAGCATTTGGGCAAGGATTGTGGATCACAATGCCACCTTCAAATTTCAAATTAATTACATTACCTTTAAAAGAAAAGCTTGCTTGGAAAGAAATTGACCATATAGATTTTTAAATGTATAAGGAATCTGGCTTTTCTTCGTTCATGAAAAATAAAGGCTTAAGTAGATGAAAATAAAGTGAAATAAAAATATACACTTTAAAAAATTTAAGTAGAATTCGCTAAAATGTAATCTTTCAAGGGATTTTATACAAAAAAACTATATATATATATGCTTAGAATTTTTTATTTAGTGTTAATTCAACTCATCAGCCTAAGGTCATCCATAAAAACGTGTCTGCTTTTAAGTTTCACATAAGAGGAATGCTTTCTCTAAATAAAGAAGATGATAAATATTTAAAAAGCCCAGTGTAGAGATTCTGAGTTTTCTTTCAGTAACTAGAGTCAAAATTAATTCTTGCTTTTCTTTTGGGGAAAATTTCATCTAATTACATTCAATTTATTCTGCAACTTTTTGGACAGCAAATCCTGATCACCAAAGAAAAAGCAGCTGTGTTGCCCTTGCCTCACAATTATAACAATAGTATTATTATGCAGTCACCAGAGTTTATGGAACCATGAGGTGGTTATATCCACTGGCTGTTTTCTGACAGAGACACACCGAAACCTTTCTGAATTGCTGATAATGTATGCCTTCTATTTCTAAGGATCTTCAAAGAAATAGATTCCACTGCTTCCTTCAGCAAGCCAATTTAGTATAACAGCTCTCAGAAGCAGAAAATTCTTTCTTATAACCCTGTATGCACTTTCATTAACTGTTTCTAAAACTTATTTTCCTAGAATTGCATTTTAAATATTATTTAAATATTTTCTTAGTTTAGTATAATTCACTTAAGTATTTTTTAAAACTACTAAAAATTGACCATTGTTTAATTAGTAAAAATATTCCTATAAACCATGCTTCCTCATAAGCAGTGTACATTTCTCCCTCAGTATCTGCAGGGGATTGACTCCAGAACCCCCTATGAATACCAAAAGCCAGGAATGTTCAAGTCCCTTATATGAAACAGTGCAATTTTTGCATATAACTCACACATATCCTCCTTATACTTTAAATCATCTCTATATTACTTATACTACCGAATACAACCTAAATTCTAGGTAAATAGCTGTTATATTTTTTACTCTGATTATTTTTTATTTTTGTCATGTTATTTTTATTGTCTTTTTTCTGAGTATTTTTGATCCAAGATTGCTTGAAATTTTAGATGCAAAACTTGTGAATACAGAAGACTGACTATACTATCAAATTTCTTTTTCTTACGTTTTCTTTTCTAACTCATCCACATACATCTTATTTTGAACTTTAGTTATTCTTTAACCATCAGACTGTATCAATGGTATATAGCTCTAACTTATTAAGAATCAAGCCCTTTGTTCTTTATTAATTTCATTCTATTTGTGACCAAGTAATTAATAAGCCATAGATATTTATAATTCTAATCCCAGGTGCTATTTCATTTATTTTCCACATTTTTAGGGAAAGTTGTACTGGTAAAAAGTTTTAGAGGTTAGAAAGGCAATTGAACATAGCAGGTATGATTTATAAGAATGCTACAGGAATACTTAGAGATATTGCGTGTTTGGTTCCAGACTACCACAATAAAGCAAGCCACACATTTTTTTCCCAGTGCATATGCAAGTTATCTTTGCACTATACTATAATCTATTCAGTGTGTAATTGCATTATGTCCTTAAAAAACAATGCACATTTCTTAATTTTAAAATAGTTTTCTAAAAATGGGGGGGTGCTTTGGGGGGTGGGGGGGACAGGGTCTCACTCTCTCTTCCAGGCTGGAGTCCAGTGGTGCAATCGTGCTCACTGCTGCCTTGACTTCCTGAACTCAAGTGATTCTCCCACCTCAGCCTCTCAAATAGCTGGGAATACAGGCATGCACTCTCATACCAGGCTAATTGTTATATTTTTTTGTAGAGACGGGGTTTTGCCCTGTTGCCCAGGCTGGTCTTAAACTCCTGGGCTCAAGCGATCTGCCTGCCTTGCCTCCAAAAGTGCTGGGATTACAGGCATAAGCCACCATGATGGCCTCCTTTGATAGTGAAAGGTCTTACCTGGTTGTTGATGGTTGCTAACTGGTCACAGTCATGGTGACCAGTCAGCAGCCATCAACATCCAGGCAAGACCCTTTATTATGACTGAAGATTGGGATGGCTGTGGCAATATATTGAAATAAGACAGCAACGAATATTGCTACATCAATTGACTTGACAAAGTAAATTGGTTTTCAATTTACTTTGCTCAGATCTGTCAGAGGATTCGCTATCTGTATTTGTAAGGCAGATACTATTTGTAAGGCAGATACAGCCTTACAAAATACATTTCTTAAGTAGACTTGAAAGTCGATGGACTTTTCAAGTTAGAAGAGTTGATCCATGGGCTACAGAAGGAATGTTATGTTACCAAGCATAAGAACAGCATGAATCTCCTTGTATATCTTAATCACAGCTCTTGGATGACTAGATATACTCTTAGTGAGTAGTAATTTTTCCAAAGGAGTATTTTTTTTTTTTTTTTCTGAGCAGTAGGTCTCAGTAGCAAGCTTAAAATAGTCAGCAAATCATGCTGCAAACATGTCCTCTAGGCTTTGTTGTTTCATTTATAGAGCACAGGCAGAGTAGATTTAGCATAATTCTTAAGGGCCCTGAATTATTTGAATGGTAAATGAGCATTGGCTTGAACCTAAAGTCACCAACTGCATTAGTCTCTAACAAGAGAATCAGTGGCTCCTCTGAAGCTTTGAAGTGGGACATTGACTTTTACTCTAGTTATGAAAATCCCAGGTGGCATCTTCTTCCAATTGAAGGCTCTTTTATCTACACTGAAAATCTGTTATTTAGCATAGCCACCTTCATCAGTGATTTTAGCTAGAGCTTCTAGATAACTTGCTGCAGCTTCTCCATCAGTGCTTGCTGCTTCACTTTGCACTTCTATGTTGTGTAGACAGCTTCTTTCCTTAAACCTCATGAATCAACTTGCTCTGCTAGTGTCAAACTTTTCTTCTGCAGCTTCCTCACCTCTCTCAACCTTCATAGAACTGAAGAGAGTTAGGGCCTTTCTCTGGATTCAGCTTTGACTTAAAGAAATGTTGTAGTCAGTTTGATCTTCTATCCAGACCACTAAAAGTTTGTCTGTATCAGCAACAAGGCTGTTTTTCTTTCTTATCATTTGTGTATTCACTGGAATAGCACTTTTAACTTGCTTCAAGAGCTTTTCCTTTGCATTCATAATTTGGCTAACTGTTGGATGCAAGAGGCTTGGCTTTCAACTTGTCTTGGCTTTTGACATGTCTTCCTTACTGTGCTTCATTCTTTCTAGCCTTTGATTTGAACTGAGAGACATGTGACTCTTCTTTTCATGTGAACACTTAGAGGCAATTATAGTTTATTACTTAGCCTCATTTCAGTATTGTATTTTGGGGGATTGGGAGCCCAAGGAGAGGGAGAGAGACAGGGAAACAGCCAGGCAGTGGAGTATTCAGAACACACAACATTGATCAGTTAAGTTTGCCCTCTTATATTGGGGCAGTTCGTGATGCCCCAAAACAATTACAGTGGAAACATCAAAGATCACTGATCACAGATCACCATACCAGATATTATAATGAAAAAGTTTGAAATATGGTGACAGTTACGAAAATGTGACTCAGAGTCATGAAGTGAGCACATGCTGTGTGTGAAAACGGCACTGATGGACTTGCTCAGTGCAGAGCTGTCACAAAACTTCCATTTGCAAAGCACAATAAAGCAAAGCACAAGAAAATGAGGTATGCCTACATACAAGAACACAAATCCACAGACCTGATTAAGGCTGATTTATTAACCACAACCATGCATTCTACCAGCTGTGTGGCCACGGGCAAATTGTTGATTTTTTTCACCCCCAATTTGTAGGTCTTTAAAATCTGAGTGCTAATAATAATATAATGTGGGGATTAAATGGAATAGATAATATAAGTAATAAGCTTAGGTTCTTAGCACTGCATAACATGTAATTCAATAAACAGATGACATAGTTATCCCACTCTGCAAAATAATTGAAAACAGATTCTTCATAGCAAATTCAATTCTTAAAAAAGAACAATGATTCTTTTTATGCGAAACTTGTTTTACATCATTATATCTGTTTTACTGCTGCTAAATTTTGTTCACATTGAAACGTCCAAACAAGCAGTTTAAAGTTCATGTTTAAAACTATGAAAATGTGATTTATCCAGAAACCACATTAGAAAAATTATACCAACGGTTATTAACCTGAGTCTCATAGAAACTATGTACATTCCAAATTTTGTTTAAAAATGTAGAGTATGCATGGACTGTTCTGAAATTTTAACTGAAGTCAACCACTATTATTTGGAGAAATATTCCATTTATAGGACAGAGTGATTTGAGGAATCTTCTTGGGATTAAATCTCTTTTATGTATACGTTGATCAGATGTTTATTTGGTCTGAAAAACTGATTCAGTATTTCCACTGGAAAAACAAAAAGAAACAGACAATTTTGTTCTATTAATATTAGTGTTCTGGGTCTACTGTAACAAATTACCATAAATTATGTAGCTTAAAATAACAAAAGTTTATTCTCTCACAGTTCTGGAGTCTAGAAGTCCAAAACTAAGTTGTTGGCAGAGCCTTGCTTTTTGAAGGCTGGTGGGGAGAATTTGTTCCTTTTGCTTGGCTCTGGGGTTGCCAGCAATTTTTGGCATTCCATGGCTTGTAGACATATTACTTCAATCTTTGTGTTCATCATCACGTGGCACTCTCCCTGTGTGTCTGTTTCTCTTCTGCTCTTCTTATAAGGATTGGATTAGGGCCTACCCTAATTCAGTACAACCTCATCTTAATTACATCTATAAAGACTGTATTTCCCAATAAGTTCACATTCATAGGTACTAGAGGTTAGGACTTGAACATATCTTTGGGGGAACATAGTTCAACCCATAACTCTATCTACCCATATGTATATATATATATATATATGATAGAGTATACATATATAGAGTATATAGATAATAGATATATAACTGAGAATAGAATTAGAAAAGAAAAATGAATTTTGAAAACAAATTTCTTTTGTTCAGCCTCTGAAAAGAGGTTATTTCACTTGTGATAAGACATGATCTATAACTAGATCTACATGTTTTGCTTAGTAATATTTGACACCACCATTTCTTAGACATCGACAGTTCCTTGATCATTCGTTTTCCTATCTACTCTCTAGCTTTATTTGTTAAAATTTAAAGCAATAGCTATCATTTTGCTTGCTTTGTTTACTTGATGTCAGAGTTCAAACAATAGGTTTACAGATTCAAGACCACAGGATACATACTACATGCATCAACAAATGAAATGCCCTATGACTTTAGAGATGGTATACCATTTATATTTATAATCATACTTACAGTTATACTTTGTAAATGAACTTAGGTCAGATTTCCTTTTCCATATTCGCTTAAACCATGGCCACCTTTTATTATTATGGGTAAGAAATTAAGAAAAATTGTTGACATTTATGGGTAATGTTTATGGATAAGGCTTATGGGTTATATTATGGGTAAGAAATTAAGAAAAATTGTTGACATTTCAAAATGAACAAGTTTATTTTATTTACTTACACACACACACACACACATATATTGAGATAGGGTCTTGCATTGTAACCCAGGCTGGAGTGCAGTGGAATGAACACGGCTCAGTGCAGCCTTAACCTCCTGGGCTCAAGTGATCCTCCCATATCAGCCTCCTGAGTAGCTAGGACCACAGCTGCACGCTACCATGCCCAGCTAATTTTTGGATTTTTTGTAGAAACGGGATCTTGCCCAGTCATCCCATTACTGGGTATATACCAAAAGGATCATAAATCACGCTGCTCTAAAGACACATGCACACGTATGTTATTTTGGCACTATTCACAATAGCAAAGGCTTGGAACCAACCCAAATGTCCATCAATGATAGACTGGATTAAGAAAACGTGGCACATATACACCATGGAATACTATGCAGCCATGAAAAAGATGAGTTCATGTCCTTTATAGGGAAATGGATGAAGCTGGAAACCATCACTCTGGGCAAACTATCGCGAGGACAGAAAACCAAGCACCACATGATCTCATTCATAGGTGAGAACTGAACAATGAGAACACTTGGACACAGGGTGAGGAACACCACACACCAGAGCCTGTTGTGGGGTGGGAGGAGGAGGGAGGGATAGCATTAGGAGATATACCTAATGTAAATGACGAGTTAACGGGTGCAGCACAGCAACATGGCACATGTATACATGTGTAACAAACCTGCACGTTGTGCACATGTACCCTAGAACTTAAAGTATAAAAAGAAAAAAAAAGAAAGAAACAGGTCTTGCCATGTTTCTCAGGCTGTTCTCGAACGCTTGGGTTCAAGCAATCCTCCTATTTTAGCCACCCAAAGTGCTGGGATTATAGGCATGAGCCACTGCACCCAACCTCATTATGAATTGTTAACATTAATTCAATGGCTTATTCTAGTAAAGCTCATTCTAGTGAAGACTCTTTCTAATCATTACTACATTTTTAGTATTACGTCTTCCTTTTGGTCATGTCTCATATAGTATTCAGGCAATTGTCACAGATATATCATGTAATAAAACTTACACAGAACTATTCTTTAGAAATTTCTCTGTTTCTTCAAGTTCACTGGCTGGTTTCTCTGCCATGTCCAATGTGCTGTTAAGCCTATCCAGTGAATTTTTCATTTTGATACTGTACTTTTTAGTTTCATAATTTGCATGTGATGCTTTTGAAAAATATTTGTTATGGTAAAATATATATAATATAAAATTTTATCCATTTTTAGGTATATTTGGTTCTTTTTTATTGGTTTTATTTCTCTGCTGAAATGCTATTTGGGCATTTATTATGATGATCTTTTTCTTTATGTTCTTGGTAATAGCTGCTATAAGGTACATGTGTGAATCATCTCAGAGTCTGTTCCATTGGCTGCTTTTTCTGTGGACTTTGGTTTGTATTTTTCTGTTTCATTACATTTCTAAGAATTTTTTTATTGTGTATTAGATATAGATGACACACTGTAGAGACTCTAGTTTCTGTTATCTTCTTCTGAAGAGTATTGACCTTTTTTCTAACAGTTAAATCCGTAGCTGCTCACATTTATCTAGTGAAGGTTTGGTTTGATGTTTTGTTAGAGAGTGGGTCTATTTTGGTTTTGTTCATAATCCTTGGGTGACTTCCTTAGTATAGGGACATAATATTTACTCCTAAAACGTGGTCCTTTATGGATTTCTGTGGAAAACCTGAGGTGTTACTAATCTGCTTTTATTTGATGGGATTCAAACTTGAAACTCTTTGTCTCACGTAATGGGCAGTAGAAGAAATCCTTATTTTTGCTTTCCAACTGTTACTTTCCATTGGGTTTTTGGAGTCTTCCCCATGCATGTACAGTTTAGGTGCCAGCCTAGGTGGGAATTGATATATAAATATATACTCCTCCTCTGTATTTTCTTCCTTTCTGGACTCCCCCTTCCCAACCCTTGATTTTCAGCCATTCTCTCAACCCTGAATTCTGCCCTCTGATACCTCAAGCAAGTAAGACTGTGGCTTTCTGCTTAAGTTCTACTTGCTCATATACCATTGTACCTCAGGAGAGCCATATAAATGTAGAATTATATGTTGCCCAGTGATGTTATCTTCTTTCGAGGGTCAAATCCTCACTCTTTCTATTTCTGCCTACATTTGGTCACTCTGTAGTATGTCTTCAAACAATTGTGTTTTGCTTATTGGCGTTAGTATTTTTTCATAGTTTATGGTTGTTATCAGTGAGAGAATTAGTGTAATTTAAGTTACTTTGCCATTACTTGAATTGGAATTACTGGTTCTTTTCACTTTCATATTTACCTGTTCGCTTTATTATTTCATCTCATCATTAGCGTAGTCACTTTGACCTTGGTTTGATTCCTGGTTCTGCTATTTATTACTGTGTTACTTCAAATTTCTGATCTTCAGTGTTCCTGTATGTAAAGTGGAAATGATCATATGTATCTCAGAGTTGCTTTAGCATATTAAATGTGAAAATATACGTAAAGCCTGTGACACGTAACGTAGAAGTTAATTGACACCTGTAAATGCTACTTCCCTTTCTTACCATAATTATTCTATAAGGTTGGAAGGTCAAATATTACTATATGGGATGAATTGCTTAAGATCTTACTACTAGATACCAGAAGTACGGTTTAATTATATTAAATATATAAGGTAAATTTATGCCTGCCAGTGGTTCATTTCATTTCTGATATATACATATATATATATATATTCATTTCTATATTATTACATCAAGAAGAATTACCTGCGATTTTGAGGAAAAATAGAAAAACAAGGGTTAATAACAGTAAGGCATTATCGCATGCTAGTATTCTGGGCTGTGTCCTTTTTCTCTTCTGGGTACACTTAAAGCCAGCCCACTGTCAGGTTGCCAGAAGATATTACTGCAGTATTTCTTTTCTATCAAAGAAGAACGAGTCCAAAGTTGAAGTTTGTGATTTTAGAGCCAGACAGAATTTGCAGTGAGAAATCAGGCCAGTGAAATAAATATGTGTGTATGTGATCAGTGAAGAATGTATTAAAAAATATACCACTATATAGCGAGCTATTCTATCGTCAGAGTTTCCTTATGACTAAAAAATGAATGAGTTGTACCCTTGCTAAACACGTAATTTTAGAAACTGTTTATTGAATGGTCTTTGCCACGAATGAGTAGTTAACATAAGTGTCTGTCCTGCCTATTAGAATCATGTTTTGAATGTGTGTATGTATAGATTGTTTTGTGTTATTTTTAAGCAATGCATAGGATTTTATGTGTGGATTTCAAAAACATTTTGCTGTAGTGGAAGTAATATTATGGTGAAGATAACAGGAGAAACTGGTTGAGATTGCATTAACTCTGTCTGTAAGCATTATTACAGTTGCCATTCACATTTATGCCTGTTCAAATAGAAACCCATCAATCATGTAAACTTAGGGCCAGATTCTGATCTCTAATGCACAGCATGAATTGTCACATATAATTTTTCCACCAAAAAAAAAAAAAAATGCTCAGTCACATCTGAGATTAAAATCTGTCCTTTCAAATTGATTTTATTTTTATCTAGACTAAGAAGCAAAGTATAGTGTCAGTCCTGTCAGGATGTGATTTCTTTTTTTACATATAATTCTTACAGAATCAAGTGTTTATGTATTTCTGTAATCATAATAGCTCTGAGAAATATAGAAAAATTATTGTTATACTTTTTAAAATGGAATCTTTTTATCCCTACGTGATCACATGTGCTAATGTGGATTGTAGGGAAAAGCTGTATTATTAAAAATAAATTACCTAAGGTTATAATATATGAAATGCAAACAAAACCTGTTTACATAGATTATTCTGTTTATCAAAATATATTTTATATTTTCCATTAAAATTTAACAATCGTATTCAACCTTACCAATAAAGTAAAATATTTAAAATAATAAAGTTACCTTGTTTTGGCATTTGTGTGAGGGTTTTTTTAAAAGTTGTGAGATAGTTGACAAAAAGTTGGAAGATAACATTTTTATTTGAATTTTTTCTTACCCAAGGAAAATTAGTTCAATTTATGTATATTTTTATATTTAGCTGTGTATATTGAAAGCTTCTTATGACCAAAGCACCAGGCTAGACCTTTTTTGGGGACCCAAAAAGATGAATCTGATATCACCCTGCCACAAAGAAGCATATGGTTTAGTAGGACAAACAAAAGCACACGTATCACACGTAGATAAGTATAGAGGGAGAAACTTTCAGACTGTACTTCTCAGCACTATGATTCTATAGAAGAATCTGGGTATGTGCCATTTTTTTATATGTATTTCTGAATTACAAGTGATCTTTAAGGGAACCTAGCATAGTGCCTGGAACATAATAGGTGTTCAAAAATGTTGAAAGAATGGGCGAATATTCTCTAGTGCCTGGGATAAGACAACATGCTAGATGTAATGTGAGCCTATGTATGTGTGTTAACTGTCTCTGCTGGAAAACAAGGTATTTTCGAGTTAAACTGATTTTATCTGGCTTTCACCATTTTGTAGAACAAAATAGGCAGATTATTTCTTCGAACTCTAGTTTCTTCATCTGTAAAGTGTGGTGACAATACCTATCTTGTAAGTTTGTTATGAAGAGTGAATGAGATAATGTATATAAAGCTTATATTTTTATGGTGGCTATAAGAGTTTAGGTTAGAAATTAGTGTTACAGTTACTATTACTATTATTTTTACTAATAAAGAGTGGGTAAAAGTACCACATTATGGGACAGTAGTTAAACCATAACATTGACTATGCATGTCTGTAAGAAGCAGAATTTTTATTTCGAATGGGTAGCCCTTCATTCAATCTATATTATGTGATTGTTTTAAATTAAGGAAATATGTCATGAGCTTTAAAATTAACATTATTTTACTTTGTACTGTATCATTTTGTCTTTGTATATTGAAAACTCAAATAAATACTTAGGAATTTTATTTACTTTTTAAAAATGTATTCATTCAACAAATTTTTACTAAGTGTTATTTGCCGAGCATTGTAGTGGACACTGATGACACAGCAATGAACAAGGCTGACAAAGTCTCTGCCCTCAGAAAGTTTATGTTTCCTGTTTCATTTTTAATGGCCCTGGATTTGCAGATTTGGCCCTTCAGAACTGGTTCACAGATGGTTAATGGTGTCCTAAACAGTGTGCTTGAGATGTAGGGAGTAGTTATCATAGGAGAGAGACATGTGAGGTTTTTTTCCTATGACCCATGCATCATAATCAGGCCAGATACCAAGTGTAAAAAGTTACTACATTCAAGCCCACATTCCTGGAAGTTATATGTAATTGTTCTCCTTTGTCATCTTAAAGTAAAGATAAATTTTAGAGCATGCTTTACAAAATTATGAGGGCCTAGGTACAAATGAATAACAGAGTTAGGTAAGGAAGGCACATGATCACTATTAAATATAACTTGTTAGCAATATTTTACTTTAAAGTTGAGCACTGTGGCTCACGCCTGTAATCCCAGCAGTTTGGAAGACCGAGGCAGGAGGATGGCTTGAGCTTAGGATTCAAAACCAGCCTAGGAAACATAGTGATACCCTGTCTCTACAAAAATTTTATTTTTATTTTTATTTTTTTTTTTTGAGGCGGAGTCTCGCACTGTCACCCAGGCTGGAGTGCAGTGGCACTCTCAGCTCACTGCAACCTCTACCTCCCGCGTTCAAGCGATTCTCCTGCCTCAGCCTCCCGAGTAGCTGAGATTGCAGGCACCCGCCACCATGCCCAGCTATTTTTTTGTATTTTCCATAAAGACAGGGCTAAAAAAAATTTTTTTTTTTTAATTAGCTGAGTGTGGTGGTGCGTGCCGGCTTGTGCCTGTGGTCCTAGCTATTCAGGAGGCTGCAGTGGGAAGACGGGTTGAGCCCTGGATGCTGAGGCTACAGTGAGCTCTGATTGTGCCACTGCATTCCATCCTGGGTGACAGAGTGAAACCCTGTTTCAAAAAATATATGTCTATATATATTACTTTCAGTATAAAGAATTAAGTTTCTTTTTATCTTTTGAGTATTAGAAAACCTTGGGCTTTGGGCTGGTACCTAGATTCACAATTATTTTCTGTTTGGAAATTTTCTTCTATCTCCCCCACCATTAATCACCTTATAGCTAACTTTACTGGTTAAAACATTCTACTAAGCAGAATAGACTACCACTTCTTATTTTCTATGCTTTCCTGTTTGTTTACATCAGACATTAAGTAAACTAAGCGTATACAGTTTTGTTGCTAATTTAATTTCTTACTAATAGGAGAATTTGGGCAAGTTCATCTTTTTTTGCTTCACTGTAAAGTATAGATGATAACATTCAACTGATTGGTATGTGATTCAGATTTCAAAATGAAAATGAAGTCGTAGGATACACGAGGTTTCATGTAGTTATTTTCGGCAAGAAGAGAGATAATGATTAATGATAGAAATTACTGTTAATTGAGCATTTTTAAGTGCCCTATGCTACATATAGATTATAGTTTGGCCTCAAAATAAATCTGCATGATAGGAATCATTATTTCCAGATTCTATATAAAGGAATATACTCTAAAAAACATTAACTGACTTGCTCAAGGACTTTCAAGTTAGTCAGTTAGTGAGCCAGAATTCAAATTGGGATTTGTATGTATCGGAATCCAGCACTCATGACATCACATTGCCTTTCTTGGGTGCTAAAACACAAAGTAAAATGCATATGCATCCTTAGATTCTCTATTATGACCTTACTCTTTTCTCCTTTTAAAATTTTTATTCATGTATTATGTGTACATGTTAAGTAGTACTGAGTGCCCCAACCCTTGGAATTCATCTACAGATAGCTGCTTTTAATTGTTTGCTACTAGCCAGGCACGGTGGCTCACGCCTGTAATCCCAGCACTTTGGGAGGCTGAGGCGGGTGGATCATGAGGTCAGGAGTTCAAGACCAGCCTGGCCAAGGTGGTGAAACCCCACCTCTACTAAAAATACAAAAATTAGTTTGATGGCAGGCACCTATAATCCCAGCTACTCAGGAGGCTTAGGCAGGAGAATTGTTTGAACCTGGGGTGCACAGGTTGCTGCAGTGAGCCGAGATCGTGCCACTGCACTCCAGCCTGCGTGACAGTGAGACTCCATCTCAAAAAAAAAAAAAAAATAAAAAAATGCGTGACAGTGAGACTCCATCTCAAAAAAAAAAAAAAAATTGTTTTCTACTGTTCAGGTACCTGTTTGTAAATATGTTTCTTTTTTAACTGCTAGCTCTAGGTTTACCAATATGAGACGTTATAGAAAGAAGTTATAGATCATTTGTCTATTATCACGGATGATGACTTAGCATACTTCTACCACCTAGTACCTCTTTGTTATCCCATCCTTGAAATATAGTTAGGTAAACCAAAAACAAATATTTACCTTATTGATGTTATATAAATATTATTCTCTGCAGCACCAAATAGTTATAATTACATTTCCTTTCTTGTAAAGCTTTTTTCAATTGTCTAGAGTTTTTCTCTCATTCTGCATTCAGCTTTTTATAATATAGAAAAAAATATATCTTCTGCCTATTTATTTTCCTGTCTTTATCACTATTTCTTGAAACCGTGGTTGATATAAATATTACTTTTTATTCAGTTTGTTTCTTGAATAAATTTTGCAGCAGATTTTCTTGCAGACTCTATGACTTACCTCTATCAGAAATTAATTTTAGTTTTTAAAGAGCCTCTGTCCTTGTTTCCAAAAGTTTACCAAAAACTACATTTGAGCCATTTTTGAATAAAATACACAAGCTTTAAAACAAACATTGGCAGTCTTTTTTCACATCAAATAACCTTTATGGTACGAGGAATGTTTTAACCAGGCCATCCTTTAAATAAGTTACCACGGGTTTTCAGCACATAGCCAGAGAAAATGGTAGCCCAAAGCCAGTTCAGATATTGAGTTCCTTTAATGAGCATAACAGCTACATAGGGGCATTCAAAATTTAAGGTTGTACAGCATATTGAGTGGTGGCATACAGTGCTGTAAGTCCACTGAGCCTAATAATTTATAAAATTATAAATATTATATAAGAGCCAACAATTAACAGTGTCTTTTCCTTGGGGTTATGTGGAGGGAGGGATGGGGGCTACAACTCTTTACTTTCATACTTCCATACCATTTGAATTTTGTTCAAAATGAGTATTTGTTACTTTTTGAAACCAGAAAGAAAAAGGATTAAAGACATTCTAAAAGAAATAAGGTAAAGGATAAAGCTGAGGGGGAAAAAATAAAATTTAAACTTTATGTCTTGTTAGTATGGTGAACTTAGGTACCCTGATACTTCATGATAAACAACTAACAATAATGTGAAATATAAAAATAGTGTTTATATGCAACTATGAACTGGAAAGATGGCAAATACTAAGAGGCTAA
Organism: Colobus angolensis palliatus; assembly: GCF_000951035.1. Classification (NCBI taxonomy): domain Eukaryota; kingdom Metazoa; phylum Chordata; class Mammalia; order Primates; family Cercopithecidae; genus Colobus; species Colobus angolensis. Next base: position 4,820,381 of record NW_012115322.1, on the reverse strand, counting down.
AACAAACAAACACAAATCCTACATAAAAAATAGTGTTCAGAGAGGTAAGCCTTAAGGGTACTTGCTGAACCTGGTAAATTCTGGGTTATAATTTTGTTTTCATGGCCTCCTATTGAAAGAGGAACAGGAGACAGTCAAAATCCTGGACACATCCAAGGTAGAGTCTATTCTTAAGGTCCCCTCAGTATGGATGTCCAAATATCTACATCTTTATTGGAAGGGTACCTATTAAAATCAGCTATCATTTCCCATGCAAGGACAATTGGTTAATTTAAACCTTGACATTGTGCATAGGAATGAAATATCTCTTTGATCATTTGAATATCAAGCTGGTATTGTGGGTTTGCTACTGAAGTTCACACTACATAAGTGATACCAAAAAACAAAACAAAACAAAAAACAAAAATTAAAGCCAAGAACTTAAGGTAGTCCCATATAGCTGGCAGAAGCAAACATAAATTTTTGTTGAAGGAATCTACCTTCAACACAGGACCCAACAAATTTCCACAGGTAAAATTCCCCCAAAATATGAATTTACTGTCAAAAATTATAAACCAAGGCATCGTGAATGAGTGTCAGAAACCATGTTCTAAAGAAAGACTCATAAATATTTTATATATTAAAAATTATCAGGGAGAATATAAAATAAGTCTGTTTAATAAAGAAATATGAGATTAAAGATAATGATATGATGTTCCTGAGGAAGAAGAATAAAGTAGGGAGACTTATATGAAGATTTAATATAACGCTATAGTGATTAGTAGAGTGTGATACTGGTGAAAGATAGACAGATTGACCAGTGGAACAAAATAGATTGCTTAGAAACATCTATCTATAGGTGGTAAGTTGGTATATAAAAGAGCTAGCATTAGGATAAGGGTTGACTTTTCAATAAGTGATACTGGGATCGTTGATTATCCATTAAGAGGAAAATGAAATTTGACCCCTACTTTATATTGTGTGTAAATATCAGCTCTAAGTGGAGTAGAGACTTAAATATGAAAAGCAAAACTATACAAATTTTAGGAGAGTATCTTTCGAGTAGAGAGAAAATGAAAAAGCCATTAAGGAAAATGTTGTTAAATTGTATTGCATTACAATTGTGATATTCTTTTCATCAAGAGTCACCTTAAAAAGAATGAAAAGACAAGTTGCAAATTAGAGAAGACATTCACAGTACATCTAATTGAAAAAGAATTATTGCAAGTTAATATAAAGAAGACAAAATTGGGAAGTTGACAAAGACTTTTTGTGTCTTAATCTGACTTTGCTTTCCAATAACCCTTTATTTCTGATCATCTCAACCTGTTTGACCACCTGCCTACCCATAAAAGGGGCAAAATCCACTGCCATGAGTTCTTCGGTTATTGTTTTGGAAAAAACAATAAATAAAATAATTAAAAGGAAAATTTTAATCGGCATACTGAAAAAGTTACTCCTGAGCTTACTCACTTTCATATCTTTTTCTCTACCCCCACACAATTCATTTTTCCCTTCTCTCAGCTTCTGACCTTTGACACAGTTCATAGCATTGCATTCATTCTTCTTGTATAGTATCAGGTAGATGCTGTATTATATACTGGAGAATTACACTGATAGTTTTCCTCTGACATGATTTATATAAATATATATCATTTTTGCATTGATATGTCTTTTAAAATTGTGCTTCTTTTTAATTGTGAATTTTGTGGGCAGTATTATTACTTACCTCACTCTTTTTCCTCCTGCCTTCTATTACCATCTAAATCAGTGGTTCTCATCCAGGGGAATTTTCGCCCCCTAAAGGAACATTTGACCATATCTGGAGACATTCTCAGTTGACATTACTGGTGGGGTTTGACTGCAGGCCACGGATGCTGCTTCGCATCCAACAGTGCACAGGATAACCCTCCACAGCAAAGTATTATGTAAAATGTAAATAGTGCCGCAGTTGGAAACTCAGCTCTTTAACTTTTTTTTGCTCCTTTCTTATTATGCTTGTCTTCTGTTTTTGGCTATAACTACACAAGTAGACCCACTCATCTTCCTAATACAAGAAAGAATACGTTCTCATTTGGCTACTACAATTAATATATAGCCATAAGATACAACTTTTTCAAATAAGATCATGTCTTTTGTGGGAACATGGATGGAGCCGGAGGCCATTATCCTTAGCAAACTAATGCAGGAACAGAAAACCAAATACCACATGTTCTTACTTGTAAGTGGGCACTAAATGATGAGAACTCATGGACACAAAGAGGGTAACAACGTAAACTAGGGCCTACTTGAGGGCGGAGGTTGGGAAGAGGGAGAGGATCAGAAAAAAATAACTACTGGGTGACAATAATCTGTACAACAAACCCCTGTGACACAAGTTTACCTGTGTAACAAACGTACACATGTACCCCTGAACCTTTTTCTTTGCTGGGCCGCACAGAATAGTACTGAAAGTGGAGAATGGATTGGCAGAAACAGGTTTAATTGAAGGCAACTAGGGCTTTTCTGCTGTTGAAGATCAGGGCTTTTTCTCTACAGAGATTATGAAATTTTGATCAGTTAACCTAACATGATGAAAAACTTCACCAGATAGTAATCCTACCTTGTTTTTCATTTCCGGGCTTTATGGACAAGAAACATTTAATGAGTGGCTGGTTTTATGTGCCAGTCATTATACTATGGTGGTGCTTTCAGAGAGCTAGCTTGTTAATTCCCAGAACAAGTCTAAGAGAAATGTTATTATTCTTGTTTCACAGAAAAGAAAGCTGGGACTTAAAAGAGAAGTAGATGTAAATGCCTTGCCCAATGTCACTCAGAGGAGCCTGATCCCAAGTTTTCTAACTCAAGTTTAGTGTTCTTTCTGCCGCCCTACTTTGCCACTTTATCACTTGCAGCATGCATGCCTGTTTCATCTAGTTCTTTTTAAAGCTTTTACTCTCTGGAAAATAAATTATTTTTTAAATAGAGGGTTTTTAACGGTTTTTTTTGTTTTTTTGTTTTTTTACTTTTTTCGTTTTTTACCCTGACACAATTCAGAGTGCCTAGTATAGTGCTATAGGTACTAAAATAATGCATAATAAATATTCTTTAAAAATAAAAAAGGGTGTTGGGCAAAAGGGTACAAAGAGGAAAGGCAGGAGTGCCTGACCTCTTCAGAACAGTGCAAGAAGTCTGCCAGAGCAGTTATTTTATAACAAAAAAGCTTAGCTTTTTCAGTCTAAATAAGGACTTAATTAACATTTCCATTTGACTCGAGAAATACTGTACTTCAGAAGCCCTTGTTACTTGATGTATTTGAATTGTTTATTTCACTGATTTTTTTCTGGTTGCAGTGTGGTTAAATGTCATAATAAGAAAGGCAAGAATTCCCGTGCATTATGGGCTTACCTGTGACTTACTATTCTTATCATCAAAATACAACATGATTCGTCTTCATTTTCATAATTTTGTTTTACAATTAGAAAAAAGCATTTGAAAGTATTTAATACCCATTTATGATATTAAAACTAAAGTTCTCAGTAACTTATACCTCATAAGCCAAAGTAAAATGGCTAACATAAATTTATTCAAAGTACACATTTTGCATAATTCCTATTCAATTGCAAATACCTCTTGGTCATAATTCTTGAAGAGTTGTTATGTTTCAGAGTCATTCCTTCATATTTTAAGGTGTTCCAAAGTCTGCATATTTAGCTTAAATCTTAGTATGTGTAAAAATGGTTCAAAGATAACATTTAGCAAATGTACGTATGGTCAACAATTAATGCAATTGTTGACTTTTCTAACATTTGATTGCTGTATGTTCAAACTGACAGGTCATTTTGAGAGGGGAAGAAGTAATCTTTGCAATTTCCCTGCCTTGCTATCATGAGTGAGATATCAGCAGCAAAATAATAATTGTATTAGATAAATGAGTACATTTTAGAAGTTACGTGAATAATCCAACTCAAAATTATTCTCAGCCAAGTGTGGTAAATTTTGTTTTCCCACACCTCACTCCTGCCAGAGACAGTTTAGAAATGTGTAGAGACATTGTTGGCTGCCACAGTGATTGGAGAGAGAGAGCTATCAAGAGGGTCCAGGAATATAAAATTTCCAGTGGATCAGGGAATAGTTCCATATAACAAAGACTTTTGCTGTCCAGAATATCTGAAGTGTCCTTATTAAGAAACACTGGTCACAGTGACTCATGTCTGTAATCCCAGCACTTTGGGTGGGTGAGGTGGGCCGATTGCTTGAGCCCAGGAGTTCAACACCAGCCTGAACATAGCTAGACACCCTCTCTACAAAATACCAAAAAAAAAAAAAAAAAAAAAAAAGCCAGGCATGGTGGTGTGCACCTGTAGTCCCAGCTACTGGGGAGACTGAGATGGGAGGATCACCTGATCCCGGAGAAGATAAGGTTGCAGTGAACCCAGATCATGCCACTGCACTCCGGCCTGCGTAAAAGAGTGAGACCCTGTCTCAAAAGGGAAAAAAAGAAATACAGAAAGATACAGACTCATATTCTAGTTATGAATAGGTGTGAAATACCAGATACTAGGTATCTTTATGGAAAACCTCTGCAAGTTAGTGGATATTTAAGGGCAAAAATAAAAACAAAAACACTTCGTTTGTTTGTTTGTTTGTTTTGTTTTGTTTTCAAGACAGAGTCTCACTCTGTCTCCCAGGCCTGAGTGCAACGGTGCAATCATAGCTCATTGCAGCCTCAACCTCCCAGGCTCAGATAATCCTCCTACCTCAGCCTCCCATGTAGCTGGGAATGCAGGCATGCACCATGATGCCCAGTTAATTTCTGTATTTTTTGTGGAGACAGGGTCTCACCATGTTAGTCCGGCTGGTTTCAGACTCCTGAGCTCAAGCAATTTGCCTGCCTCGGCCTCCCAAAGTGCTGGGATTGCAATAATGAGCCACTGCACCCAGTCTGGAAAATATTTTAAATTTAACAAATCTCTAGCCATGAGCATGCTTATTGGAAGAATCGCGTTTACCCATGTCATCATGGCATTGTAGTGTCTGAAGAATGTATCTTGAACTATTGTTATGGACATTTTTCTCTAGTGTTCACTTTTTAAAGGAAGGCCCAGAAATGAAAATAGGGACTTAATCTCCTATTATGAGGAGATTATTGGGGTTTGGGTTCTGAAACTCAGCAGTAAAAATTGGCTTTCATCTACGTAAAAAGACTCATCTAATGGCCTGGTACTTCATGCAGAAGGTCAAAATAAAAAGTAGAGGGAACTCTACTAGGAGATTGTAACACCATCATCTTCACCACAGACTGAGAAAATTGATAAAGAATTGAAATATATTGACCCCTTACTCTTTCCTAGGCATTGAGAAAAGACCTTTATATGTAGTTACTCATTTATTTGTACAATAAAATTTCACTGTAATGTACAATAGGAAAACTGCTGGGGAAATATATAGCTCTTACAATCCGGGGACATCAAGTATGGTGATGGAGACAGAGAAACAGTCAGTTGTAACTACATATGACAAATGCTATAATATGTAATACATATTGGTTGCAGTGGGGGCATATACAGGCATACCTCAAAGATACTGCAGGTTCGGTTTCAGACCACCCCAGTGAAGCAAATGTTGCAATAAAGTGAGCCATAGGATTTGTTTTGTTTTCCCAATGCATATAAAAGTTATCTTTATTCTATACTGTAGTCTATTAAGTATGCAATCTCATTATATCTTTAAAAGCTATTGTCAGGTTCTAACTGAGGTCCAAGGGGAGTCAATGAGTGAGTGGCGGGTAGCTGGAAATCACTCAAGGAATTGTAGACAGTTTCAACATGGCTTTACTCTCTCTCCGGGCACGAGCAAGCCATATGTACAGCATTAGCAGGGTAATTATACATTTTACAGACAATAGTGGCTCCAAGTCAAGCACAAGCTCATGTGGATGATCACCTCATGTGACTCACGTGACATGATTACATAAACGTGCGGGGTTGTGCGCCTACGCTCCAAACCCACTGAGTCATGATGCACTGGAAGTCTACCCCAGCCTACTCCTGACTAAAGCACAGCCATTTCCCTTTCCACCCTCTAGGCCAGGGACACCCTCTGAGCAGGGACACATACCCATAGGGTAGAACCCTGAATCCATAACTCACAACAACAATACAGAGAGCAGTAGCTCACTACTAGGATCCCAGCTCTGCTACTCATGACTATTAGGGCCCAGCATAGGCCAGAGCCTAGGATGTCCACCGTGTCTGCAGGGGTTCATCAGCAAGGCTCTTGACCACCTTAATCTCCCATGACACCCCTTGCAGGGCTGCTGTTATGTTCTGCTGATTGTTAGGGATAAAGGTACAACGTTGTATTCCTAAAAGAGCACAGGTGCCTCCTTAGGCAGCAGTTACTATGTCTAAGGCCATTTGGTTTTGCAACACCACCTTTCTGATCTAATCAACCTCATCCATTAACAGGAGGAGTGTCATTCAGGTGGAATTCAGAATCTGAGTGGTGTGCTGTACAAGAGCAGTAACTTGTACTTCTACAGTTATGACACCTGCTCCAGGGATAGTCATTGTCAAGGGGTAGAACCACCAGGGGGCTCGTCGCACTCACAAAAGCTAAGAGCATAGCACCTCCCATTTATGCAGGCATCTGGGCAACATGGGGAGAACAGTGGCAGGTACATAAGGTCATCCCCAGGTACAACATCCAATTCAGTCCACTGGTATGTAAGGCCACCCTGTGTCCCCACAGACCCATAAACTCCCAGGGGGGCACAAAATCCATCAGGGACCAACCTTGGTGGGACCGCTTGTTCCACCATATGTTCAGTGTGATGACATGTGTTATGTTTACACAGGCTGTGACAGATATCCATCCCACACAGTGGTGTTACCCCAATGTAGCTCTCTGCACCGTGGTGCTTGGGCTGGGGGTACTACATGTTCCCCCACTAGTCAGCTCCACCCATCATAAACACTATGGGCCAGCCAAGGGGCAGGCGTGCTGTGGGTCTTGCAGTGTCCTTTGTCCAAAGCTTACTGCATCGTGTTCCAGGCATTGGCCATGGAACCCCAAGTCTCCAGCCATGTCCAGTTCTCTGCAGATGCTGAATGCATGTGCCAAGGCTGGCCGTCTTCAGCTGCTGCCGGAAGGGTGGTACAGAACCAACAGTTGGAAATACTGGTCATCTCAGCATAGGTGTGGACCCAGTCCACAATGCAGTTGGAGCCTGTTAACCTGTGGTCAAAATGACAGAGCAGGCACAGGTACTAACAAAGGTAGATCATGTCCCTCAGGCAACACAGAGGCTAACTTTTCATCCCTAGATAACAATGCAGCTGCCAAGGGCTTCTGCCCTGGGCAATGGTACCACACCTCCTCAGCTCCCCATGGTTCCATTGGGTCTTGTATCTGTGTCAGAGTCACAGGGGAGCTCTTAATAGGCCACACAGACAGTACATGTGTCCCCCAGAGGAGAGTTCTTTTCCTGGCCATTCCCCTATGAGCAGTCAACCACGGGGGCCATGTATTGAACACCCAAGGAATAACATGCAAGTCATATTGTAGGCCCTCCACCCCGGGAGCTACAATGGCCAGCCACTGGCAATGGGGGGATTGGAGGGTCAATGGCCACAGCCAGGTTTTCTATTCCCCTGCCTTCAGGTGCACTGGGTCAGGCAACAACAGGTTACCATTCATCGTCATACCTAGTTGGAAGAAGTCATCCTTAGTGTGTAGGTTACCATTCATCGTCATACCTAGTTGGAAGAAGTCATCCTTAGTGTGCATCTGCAACTGAATGGGGGTGGCAGCCTGTTGTAACAAAGCCTCCACCAGGGCCGGGCTGCCTTTCCGTGGCCATTCATTCGAGGTTTAGAGCACCAGGTCCAGCCTGGAACTCTAGCCCTACAAAGACAGGAGTGTGACATGCAAGTATAACCCCTTCCTCAAGAGCCCATTATATTGTTCAATCATACCTGCAGCTTGCGGGTTGTATGGCACACAGAATCTCCACTTTATGTCCTTTTGTTGTGCCCAGTGTTGTAAGTGTCGTCCAGTGAAACGTGTTCTCCTATCAGTCTCAACGGCCAAAGGGCGACCATACAGGGGACATAAGTGTTTCAAGGCCTGGATGGTGTTCTGTTGATCAGCCACCCCGCAAGGGTAGGTGAACAACAGGCCTGTGACTGTGTCCACATCTGTTAGCACATGCATATACCCTTGTGACTTTGGCAGCGGCCCGATGTAGTCTGCTTTCTGCCTGGTCAAGGGCACTCGCCCTGTCGTTACTTGTTGCATAACATTGGACAGATGCCTCTGTCTGTTTAGGGCATGCCTGAGCATATTCCGGGCATTTCTGAAAAGCCTCCCAAATGTCTTGCGTGGGCAGGGACAGACCCCAACGCTTATTGACCTGTTGTATCAGTTTACCCCCTGCATGTCCCAGTTTCCAGCGTAGCCACAAGGCCACATCTCATGTAGGTGCCAACTCTAACCATTGGACCTTGGCCAAGGCATCTGCCTCATCATTGCCAGGGGTGGCCAAAGGCACATGGCCTGACACATAGTAAACAGTTACCTGTTTCTGATAACCCATTTCCCAGAGGTCTTGCCACATGGCTTGACCCCATATGGGTTAGTGGCTGACCAGCAACTTCTGTATTTTCCAGGTAGTTAACCACAAAGTTAAGCCTCGGTAGACCACCCAGCTATTGGTACAGATTACCGTCAGTGTCACCTCCTTGGTGATCACCATCCACACTGCTCTAAGTTCAGCCCATTGGCTACTTTGTCCACACCTGGTTTCAAACCATATGGTATCAGTACTAGGTTGGATTGCAACAGCGGTCCAAGCAGTTATAGCACCTCGACTAGACCCATCTGTGTACCATGGCCTATCGAGAATGGGGGGACACCCTCCCTTAAACGCTGAAGGCTCAGGGTCTAGGGGTGCCTTAGGCCCCATGACCTTATCTTGTGTTAGGACTATAGGTCCCAAGACCTCTTGCAGCTCTGCTGCTAAGGGACTTGTACTCAGTGTAGTCCACTGCTCCAAGTAGTCACTCTACTTTGCCAAAGTGGATGTCTGTGCGATCCCAGTCCAGGGGGTCGTTACTCATGAACACACCCATCCTGCTATCGGCTAAGTCATCCACACGACGACTGCACCCTGTCCTGTCATACTCTCACAAGCCTGAAGGGTGGCATATATGGCTGCTAGCTGTTTCTCTCTCAAGGAATACCAGAGCTCAGCTCCCTGCCGTAGTTGGGACCAAAAGCCCATGGTGTCCTCAAGCGCTCTGTGCACTGCCACAGGCCTCAAACAAAACCATCTGTGTTCATCTGTGGTCACATGCACGTCCAGCTTAAATAGGTGCCTCTGGTCCACTAGCCATAGGGCTTATGCCTGCTGAATAGCCCACTTGGCTGCCAGGAAGGCAGTCTCAGCTGCATCATTCCAATCCCAGGTAGCTCCCTTCTTTGATAAATGATGGAACAGTTTTATCATTTGAGCTAAATGGGGCATAAATGCCCACCAGTGTCCCAGGAGGCCCACAAAAATTTGCAGCTGCTTCATTGTGGTTGGCTGGAGATATGCCTGAATCTTATCAACGATAGCCTCTGGGGTGGCGTTTGTCTTACCCGACCAGATAACTCCCAAGAATTTGACAAAAGAACCAGGCCCTTGGACCTTAGATTTGTTGATGGCCCAACTGCATGCTGCCAAATGTTGCCACAAGAGGGGTGCCACCACTTCTAAATCTGCAAGAGAATCAGAGGTTAACATATCATCAATATAATGGAATAGGTGGACCCCTTCTGGCATTGGCCAGGCAGCTAAATCTGTGGCAACTAGACCATGACATATGGTGGGGCTATGCACATAGCCCTGCAGCAACACTGTAAAAGTTCTTTGTCGCCTGTCCCATGTGAAGGCAACTGTTCTTGGCTCTTTGGAGCGATGTCGATGGAGAAAAATGCATTGTCTAAGTCCACTAGGTAGTGATACTGTCCTACTTCCATCATCAAATGGTCCATCAAATCCATGATTGACAATACAGCTTCATGCAAAGGGGGTGTTACCTTTTTTAGTTCCCAATAGTCCACCATCATCTGCCAGTTTCTATCAGGCTTTCTAACTGGCCACCCTGGAGAATTGTAGGGGCTATGGGTGCCATGCACTATCTGCACCTCTTCCAGCTTTTTGTCTCAGTTATCTCTGTATGTCCACCCGGCAAACAGTGTTGGTGGGTGGAAGTAACCCATCGGGGTTGTGGCAGAACCTGAGGCTGGTGATGCATATGTCTGTGCTTCACCACATGCACTTGGAGTTTGAATTCACTGGCTGTGGTTTGTTAATGCCAGGCCATGTAAATTGTCCATCCCTAGAATGTATTCAGGTATGAGAGAAACACATACAGTATATAAACGGGGAGCCAAACAACTGATGCCAAGATACAGAGATACAGGTTTCATGTTCACTGACTGGCTTTCCTAACCATCAAGGTAAGCAGGTTTGCCCAGATACTTATTCAGGTTCCGATAAAGAAGGCTGCAATCTGCACCAGTATCCATCAGTGCCAGCACCTGCACCCACTGTACGTTGGTGGGGGACGAGTGGATCGCTAATTCCGCATGTGGCCTCCGATCATCCAGTGTTCCCCCAAACTGGGCATCTCGGCTAGTTCCCTAATCAAGTAGAAACAGCTCTACATTTCTACCTGGCTGCAGCAAGTAGTCTTTGAGCTAAAGCACCCGAGTGGGGCCGGGTGGCGCAGCAGTGTCTTTCTCCCCCTTGGGCATTTTCTGGGATTGCTGCTCCGAAGACAACTGTCTCCACAAAGCTAAGAGTACTTCATTGTGCGGCTTCCTGATTTTCTCTTGGTCAGCCCCAGCCAAAATAAAATCTATCCACATCCATGAGCGTGTCACTTGTTGAGGCCCCCTTTTCTCTCATGCGGACCCCCCTTTGGGCAGGGCATTTTCCCCTTCTTTAAGGTGCAGACCCATTGGTCCTGCCAGTGGCCTTCTGCTTCCCCAAGAGCCGCCATAGCAGTGGTCACTTCATGTCTGTGTCACCCTGTATACAGGGTGGGGACAGCAGCTAGGGAGCCAAAGGCACTCAAGTGCAGAACCCAACATGAGACTCCTCATGTGGGAGGTGAAATGTTCATCATCTGGCCTCTGGGTATTCAGGTCAGACATAGCCTGCTGCATACCCATCTCCTGGATGACTTGCACCAAGTCAGCATATGACTGCCATTTACTCACAGTTTCAGGTATTTCACCAGTGTCATTCCACACAGTCCATATGGCTGCGCATAGCCACTCAGTCAGGGTGTGGCCACCTTGCCCTTGTGCCAACCGCTCGCCTCAGGGACTGGATGTGTAGTTCTCATAGTGCAGTCAAAATGCCCATCTAACTCTGCAAGCAAAGACTCGTTCATTCTCAGTGCTCTGTGCTTCCAGTTGCTTCAGCATCTTCTCCATGCTCGCTCGGGACCCATCTACCTCTGCCCATGTTTCCATCGGAGCCCATCCAAGCAGCACAGCTGCCACCGGGTATCACAACCCATGTTGTGGACACACGGCCGACCCGGAATCAGTGGAATCAGTGGGCTCACTCACCTCAGGATCGTATTTTTTTATGCCAATTGTCAGTTCTAACTCATGTCCAAGGGGAGTTGGTGGGTGAGTGGCGGGTGGCTGGAAAAGCACTCAAGGAATTGTAGACAGTTTCGACATGGCTTTACTCTCTCTCTGGTGCAAGTGAACCATATGTGCAGTGTTAGCAGGGTAATTATACCTTTTACAGACAGTAGTGGCTCTGAGCCAAGCATGAGCTCACATAGGTCATCATCTAATGCTCCTCACGTGGTGTGGTGTGTACCTGCACCTCCAACTCACTGAGTTATGCTGCACCAGAATGCCACCTCAGCCTACTCCTGACTGAAGCGCAGCCATTTCCCTCACAGTTATGTAAATACCTTGATTTAAAAATAGTTTATTGCTAACAACAACAACAAAAAAGCTACTGATCACCTAAGCTTTCAGCGAGTAATAATCTTTTTGCTAGTGAAAGGTTTAGCCTCAATGTCGACATCTGCTGACTGGTCAGGGTAATAGTTGCTGAATGTTGGGTTGTCTGTGGCAATTCTTTAAAATAAGACAATGAAGTTTGCCACATTGGTCGACTCTTCCTTTCATGTAAGATTTCTTTAGCATATGATGCTGTTTGATAGAATTTTACCCACAGTAGAACTACTTTCAAAACTGGAATCAATTCTCTCAAACCTTGCTGCTCTTTTATCTACTAAGTTTCTGTAATATTCTAAATCTTTTGTTATCATTTCAACAATGTTCACAGCATCTTCACCAAGAGTAGATTCCTCCTCCAGAAGCCACTTACTTTCTAAGCCATAAGAAGCAGCTGCTCATCTGTTCAAGTTTTATCATGACATTGTAGCAATTCAGTAACATCTGCAGGCTGCACTTCTAATTAGAGATCTCTTGCTCTTTCCACAACATCTGTGATACTTCCTCCACTGAAGTTTTGAACCCATCAAAGTCATCCATGAGGGTTGGAATTCACTTCTTCCAAATTCTTGTTAATGTTGATATTCTGACCTCTTCCCATGAATCAAGAATATTCCTCTCTCCCTCCTGTCCCCATATTTTCCACACATGAACCAGGCATGGGTACAGACCAAAGGCCAAGGGATAAACAAGGGATTGCTGTATCTGTGGCTGATATGAGATGGGCACCACCAAGCAGATGCTGCTCTACCCAGGTCAGAGATAATGAATATTCCTAATGGCATCTAGAATGGTAAATCCTTTCCAAAAGGTTTTCTATCTACTTTGCCCAGATGCATCAAGGAAACACTGTATGGCAGGTGTAGCCTTACAAAATGTATTTCTTAATTAAAAGGACGTTAAAGTTGATGCATTTTCAAGTTGAAAGACTTGATCCATGGGCTACAGAATGGATATTGTGTTGGCAAGCATGAAAACAACATTAATCTCTTTGTACATCTCCATCACAGCTCTTGGATGACTAGGTGCACTGTCAATGAGCAGTAATATTTTGAAAGGAGTATTTTTTTCTCAGCAGTAGGTCTCTCAACAGTGAGCTTAAAATAGTCAGCAAATCATGCTGCAAACAGATGTGCTATCCTCTAGGTTCTGTTATTCCACTTATAGAGCACGGGCAGAGTAGATTTAGCATAATTTTAAGGACCCTACGCTTTTTGGAATGGTTACTGACCATTGGCTTCAACCTAAAATCACCAACTGCATTAGCCTGTAGCACGAGAATCAGTGGGTCCTTTGAAGCTTTGAAGTTGAACATTGACTTCTCCTCTAGCTGTGAAAGTCCTAGATGGCATCTTCTAATAGATAGATGGCTGTTTCATCTACACTGAAAATATGTTGTTTGTTCATCAGTGATCTTAGCTAGAGCTTCTAGATAACTTGCTGCAGCTTCTCCATCAGAACTTACTGCTTCACTTCACACTTTTATGTTGTGGAGATGGCTTCCTTCCTTAAATCTCAGGAACCACCTTGCTTTTCTAGGGTCATACTTTTCTTCTGCAGCTTCCTCACCTCTCTCAGCCTTCAGAGAATTGAAGAGAGTTAGGGCCTTGCTCTGGATTAGACTTTGGTTTAAGGAAATGTGACTGGTTTGATCTTCTCCCCAAACCACTAAAACTTTTTATCAGCAAAAAGGCTATTTCGCAGCAAAAAGGCTGTTTCGCTTTCTTATTTGTGTATTAACTGAAGCAGCACTTTTAATTTGCTTCAATAACTTTCCTTTACAATCACAACTTGGCTACCTGTTCAGCACAAGAAGCCTAGCTATCAGCCTGACATGTCTTCCTTACTAAGCTTAATTATTTCTAGCTTTTGATTTGAATTGAGATATGTGATTCTTCCTTTCACCTGAACACTTAAAGGCTATTGAAAGGTTATTACTTGGCCTAGTTTGAATATTGTTGTGTCTTAGGGGAGAGGGAGAGAGATGGGGGAACAGCTGGATTCTGGGGTAGTCAGAACACACACAACATTTATCGACTGAATTTGCCTTTTTATATGGATATGTGTTATGGCACCCCAAAACAGTTACAGTAGAAACGTCCAAGGTCATTGATCACAGATCACTATGTTAAATGTAATAATAATGAAAAGTTTGAACTATTGCAAGAATTACCAAAATGTGACACAGACACATGAAGTGGGCACATGCTGTGGGAAAAAATGGCACCCATAGACTTGCTGAATGCAGGGTTGTTGCAAACCTTCCATTTGTAAAAAACACAATCGCTGTGAAGAGCAAAAAAAACAAGGTGTGCCTATACATTTATTCCTGCACTGGGGAAATGGGAGATTAGGGAATGTTTACCAGAGGATGACATATAACATTAATCTCTTTTATCATCTAAGGTCAAAAAAAATGTATGTCATACATATTATTCCTATTTGTAGAAGAGGAAGAGACTGAAGTCCAGAAAGGTTATACATTCTATGTGAGGCCATATAATAATAGCATACGTTTATATGACTGTCACTCTACAAGAGCTTTATGTTCATTCATGTAACCCTCACAGCCACCCTATAATACAGATGCTTTTGTCATTTCAGTTTTATAAAAAAAAAAACTGAGCCCTATGGAAATAAATAAATAGAAAGAAGGGGAAAAACTTGAGCCCTGTGGGGTTAAGTATTTGTCCAAGGTCGTATATGAAAAGACAATGCTGGATTTGAACCAAGGCAGACAGACTGTAGTGTCTATGTGCTTAACAACTATGGCATACACTGTCTCTTCCTCCTAGTTGGTCATTAAGCCTGATTGAAAACTCAGCAGCCAGACTGGAGAACCCATATAGTTAAGTAACAGAATGCCATTGGCATTTTAGATAGATTGCTTTGACTGTAGTAAAAACAATAGGCTTAGGTGAGACTGATCTGGAGGTGGGAAGACCAAATAGAGGAAAGCATGGATGCTAGTCTGACCTAAGCTAGTTGGAATGAATATCAAGAGATACTTAGCAAATTCAACAATCGACTTCCTGGTTCATGAACACTGAGTGTGATTCAAAGGGAAAGGTCAGGAATCACTCCTTGTTTGACTGACTAGGTGAAAAGTTGATATTTGGGTGGAGAATACAAGAAAGAGACAATTTAGGGGAAAAGTTGATGAGTTTTTTATTCTCCATAAATTTCATAGAGTGCTCGTATGAAGATATCCAGAAGGCTGTGGAATTTGTGAACTGAGCTTAGAAGAAATACCCGGGCTGAGAAATAGAGAAAAGGACTAATCAGGGAAATGTAGGATTGCTGAGCATTTGTAAAGACACAGTAGAGTTTTTAGCTCAAAATATATCGTGGCACAAATGTACACAGTTGTGGTATGTGCATTGGGAGGCAGAGACAGAGAGGGAGATGAAGAGAGGAGGAAACTTCTTGTAAGCCGTGAGAGAAGATAAAAGATTATTGATACTTAAAAGTTTATAAGTCTTTCCCTGTTTCCTGCTCAAATTAAGGGCCAAGTTTTGGTGCTGTTTTATGTACTGGGAAGGGAGGAAACTTGAAAGAAGCCAATAAAGCTGGAATCACTTACATAAGTAAGTTTGAGGGAGAATATAATCAATCTTGAAAGACCGGAAAAGTGGATGTATTGAAGGAAAAAGTCATATTGGGTGGAGGATAGAGTTTGAGGAATATTTCGGGGTGTGAAATAAGATCCCGGGACAGCTGCCCTGCTGCACAATTAAGGGAGAAGACAAAAGAATCTAATTATCTTTTACTATGCATTAGCAATGGAATCGTACATTAGTGTATCTTCATGAGAGTTCATTAATGATTTAAGTTGTTTTTCATTTTTCAATGATTTTTACATATAGGCTCCTGTTTTATTTGTTTTTAATCTGAACATAGTTTTATGAGACTGGCCAAAAGCCATCTTGGCTTTTTATGGGTTACTTCTAATTTCTCTAGCAGTACTCCAGCAACCTATGTATTGAAGAAAGCAGACATTTGCATTTATTTGTAAGAGTTTATGGTTTATGCATTTAGTTTATAACCTAGTGAGATAGAAAGACTTGATAGTATTGACAAGTAGTGTTCAAGATAATGGAGATATATACATCATTTCAAAGTGCACATGTAGATGTGGACCCTGAAATACCAGAATAAATTTAAGAATTTGAGATAAATATGAAAGACGCAAAATGTTAATGTTGTTGGATGATCAAAAATAGTTTACAGGCTCAGTAGGATGGCTCATACCTGTAATCCCATCACTTTGGGAGGCCTATGTGGTACGATCGCTTAAGTCCAGGAGTTTGAGACCAGCCTGAGCAGCATCGTGAGACCTTGTCTCTACTAAAGAGACAATATGTCATACATATTATTCCTATTTGTAGGAATAAAGGAGAAGAAGAAGAAATAATAATAATAATAATAATAATAATAATTTACAGATGAAGAAATTAAGACTGAGAGAGGTTAGGTCTGTTGTATAAGGTCACACACAACTAGTAATTATAGTAGCTGGTATTCAAACCTGATCAGTCTGGCTTCACCGCATTCTCTTTCTAGTATGCTTTTGAACTACCTAGAAAAATAGTGGCAGTTTCTGAAATGGAAGACTGTGATTCATGATAGTTGCTAGGCATCGTACCAATCAGAATTCTTAGTTTTAAACAACAGAAGCCAGCTTTGTCTAAAGCAGAAAAGGAATATTTGGTAATATCATAGAGCCCACAGAATCTTTAGGGGTGCTGGAGAACTAGACTTAAGAAACTAGTAGAAATGAGGAAAGGTAAAGCCCTACCAGTGCCATACCATAGGAAAATTCTGCTTTGAAATCTGCTGCTGATACAGTTTCCACTGGACAATCTTTAACATGCCACTGGGTTCTGCTGCCTTTGGACACTCATTGAAGTTTGCTGTTTCAGTGTGACCGCAGCTTCCATGAGTAATCTCTGATGGTTTTCTACACCTCTGCCTCATTCTCACAAAATTCAAAGTCCTGGGTGAGAGCATTAGTTTGGTTAACAAAGGTAACGTGACTGATGATCAATAACCAAGTAACTAGGAAAGGGACTATCCCAGACTTTTTGAGATTTCTCAAACTAAAAAATGTGTTCAGACACTGGGCAGCCATCAACAGACCGTCATTTACATATATGTGTGCATGTACACAGACGCACATGCAAACACACATATTCGATAATTACTTCCCAATGCCAGAGATTTCTCATTAAATTGGTAATAGCATGGTGTTCACATACTTTTCTTTTTAAATTTATGTTTTGCTACCTAAAACATAATGTTTCATGGTCTAAAGGAGGAAACACACAAGGAAAAGAAAAGAAAAACTTTTAAAATTCCAGTACCTGATGAAAACAACAGCAACATTTTTGTGTATATTCTTCCAGGCTTTATTCTATTCATAGAAATGAACTCTTTAGCCAAAGTAGGATGATACTACATATTATATTAGGACTATCTTTTTAAAATTCACAATGTATTCTAAACATGTTTCTATGGCAATTTTAGAAGGACATAGTATTCTGTTCTATGGATGTATCATAATTTGATGAAAAATCACAGATTATTGAAGTTAGGTTATTTAGTTTTTTGTCATAAACAATGCTTTAATAAAAAATATTTTTCATCCCTTTTCACATTATTGAATTACTTCAGAAAAATAAATTGCTAGAAATGCACTTGCTTCATCAAAAGATAACACATTTTAAAGACTTTTAGTTGTTACCTTCAATTTACTCTTTGAAAACATTATATTCATATATGCATATATATGTACATTTTGCAATATGGATATTACAAGTTTTTGTATTGCTAATTTGATAGATGAAAAGTAGGATTTCATTTCTTTTATTTGTTCAAGTATTTTTGAGGCTCTGCTATATGCTTAACACAGACTTCATTTCTGGAGATAGACAAGCTGCTTACTTCTGTGGAGTTTACATTCTAGGGAGTATGTGAGGTGGCAGGCTGGGGAGAAAGAACAAGTTCAGGAA
This sequence comes from Colobus angolensis palliatus, assembly GCF_000951035.1. Taxonomy (NCBI): domain Eukaryota; kingdom Metazoa; phylum Chordata; class Mammalia; order Primates; family Cercopithecidae; genus Colobus; species Colobus angolensis. Next base: position 4,802,373 of record NW_012115322.1, on the reverse strand, counting down.
AGAGAAAAAATAAATGCTTAAATAAATTTGAAAAGAAAGGGAAGATTAAGAGGATAATCCAAATGGTGACTTAGGTTAGTGTGGAGAGGGAGAGAAGTGTTTCAAGAAAAGAGGGAAAGCTTCTCTTTTGATTTTAATATCTAAATCAGGCAAAGATAATACAAGAAAGAAAAATTATAGGACAGTCTCACATGGAAACTTCAATGCAGAAACACTAAATAAAATATTGATAAATCAAAGTGAGTTGTTTGTGTTGGTATCTCCTGACCACGTGGGCTTTATTTGAGGAATTCAAAAATGGTTCAATGTTTTTCTTTTTTAAAATCTATCAGTGTAATCTAGAACATTGAGCAAATTAAAGGAGAAAAACCATATGTTCATCCCAATAGATACATTAAAAGGATTCAATAAAATTGAACAACAATTATAAGAAAAACTCTTAGCACATTAGGAATAGGAGGACAATTTCTTAATATGATAAAAAGGTATTTACAAAAAATAAGGAAAAAATCATTTTAGGAATAGCAAGCATGCCACTTTAAAGTGTGAAAGAAAAGGTTACCTGTTGTCATGCAAACTTTTCAACATTATACTATAAGTTCTACCAGTGCAGTAAGAAAAAGAGAAATAAGAGAAATAGAAGATTGACTAGCAAGACAGAACTGTTATTTGCACGTTACTATTGCCTATATAGAATTAATAGAAAATGTCTGCAAATATACTAGACTAAAAATCACTTTGTAAAATAGTAACTCCCCTATCAATAATCAATTAATAAAAAGAAAAAGCTTACCAGTAATAATAACAAAACCTATAGAATAACAAGGATTAACATAACAGGCACTTACAAACAATTTTTCTGAAGAAAACTATAAAACTTTTCTGAGAGACATTTAAACAAATAGACTGGTAAGACTAACACAATGAAATTCAAATTTCTTCCACATTAGTCTGTAAATGTAATCCTAGGATTTCAGATGTTTTGTTTTGTTGATTAAAAGAAAAGCAGAAGAACAGATACTTATTCAGTGATTACTGCAGGTCACACTCTGCGGAGGCTGTTGGGATACAGCAAAGAATGAAACAAGCTTTATCAGGAATCACTGAAGATCTTCTAACATTTACTCTGAATGCCATAAAGAGCAAAAAACATGCAGGAGGTATGAGGCCAATGTTGATTTGGGAGGTGATGAAGGGTGTGAGTAGAAGGAGGAGTTATGCAGGCTTTGACATCTATCCATTTAAAAATGTATTATAAGAGGTATTGAGACCACAGTAGACAGATAAAAAACGAATTAAAAAGATAGAAATAGATCTGGGTATAGAGGAAGTTACAATTTGTTTTAAGTGGCATTTCAAATTAAAATAGAGAAAGGATGAATTGTTCAATAGAGTTGTGAAATTTGGGATAAAATGAGTACACTAATCTCACAATTTAGCATCAGCCCAAATAAAGATCAGATGGATTAAAGATGTGTACATTTTTCTAATTTTACTTTTCCTTGTGAAATATTTTGAACATATTAAAAAGTACAGAAAATAATGACATTGGTAACTTTTAATTAAATGACATCACATTGGTTCTGTTTTCTCTCCCATTTTTTTAAAGATATATTACTGACAAAGCTAAAGCCAATCTCCATTCCTTCCCCTTGCCTCCCTCTCCAGAGGTAACCATTATCCTGAAATCAGTGTGTTCATAGTGTTCATATGAATGGATATTTTTATATTTTTACTAAATATACATTATTGTTCAATAATATATAGTGTTCTTTAACTTTTTAAAATGTTATGTTTGTTTGCTTTTATGTGTAAATCTTTAATCCACCTGGTTTTGTTTTATGTATGACTTGGGGTAGGTATCTAATATGATTTTTTCCATATGAATTACCTATCCTGCAGAAGAACCAATCCTACTCCCACTGATTCTCATAATACATCTTCTGTTTTATGTATTCCAGGTGTGTCCAGGTCTATATATTCTGGGTTGCTATTGTGAACTATTTTTTTTTTCTTTCTTTCTCTCTCTCTCTCTTTTTTTTTTTTTTTTTTTTTTTGAGACAGGTTCTAACTTTTTCACCCAGACTGGAGCGCAGTGGTGTAATCTCGTCTCACTTTGACCTCTGCCTTCCAGGCTCAATCAGTTCTCCCATCTTGGCCTCCAGAGTGGGACCACAGGCATGCACCACCAAGCCCAGCTAGTTTTTGTAAAGCTGTAGTTTCACCATATTGCCCCAGCTGATCACGAACTCTGAGGCTCAAGTGATCTGCCTGCCTTGGCCTTCCAAAGTGCTGGAATCAGCTGGGATGAGTGCACTCTTCCTTCTTTTTTCTTTTGTACAGCCTTGTCTCCCTAAACTGCCCCCAGGCTGGTCTTGAATTCTTAATCTCAGGCGATCCCCCCACCTAGGCCTCCCAAAGTGCTGGGATTACAGGCTTGAACCATAGCATCCCCCTCTCTTTTCTTTCTGTTATACTTTATGTTATCTTTCTATTTATATGAGTTTCTCCTTGTTTTCATTTTTATTGTATATATATTTTTAAAAGCCCATCTTTCTGAACTGTTTTATTAATTTAGTTGGTAGGCTGAGTTTTTTTTTTCATATCGATTATTTTATCATTAGTAGTTAATTGTAATTCTAAATCTTTGCCATTATTTATATATAATATCATATTCTTATCTGGTTGCGTTGGCTAATTCTTACAGAATAATGTTAAATAAATGTACCATGTACAGTTTCTAATTTGCTAGGAGTATTTTAAATAAAAGTGGATATTGAACATTATCAAATAACTTGAGTCATTTATAGTGATAGTCATTTGGTTTTTGTTTTTTAGCCTATTATTATAATGATATATTTTATTAAATTTCCCAACATAGACATTTCATATTCTCCATTTAAATTCTACTTCATCGTGTATTTGGTTTGCTTATTTTTAAAATCTAACATCCATAGAGGTGGGTGGGGATTTCTATTTTTATTTACTTATTTTTATGTATCCTTCATGCCTGGTACAATGCTTGGCATAGAATAGACACTCAGTAAATGTTTACTGAATGAATGAATAAGTGAGATTGGTTTTCAGGTTTTATTTTGTCTTGTCATTGTCATGTTTTGTATAAACTACACTAGTTTGATAAATAAAATTAAAGACTTTCTTTCTCTAAGATCATTGAAAGTATTGAAATATCACTAGAATCATTTGTTGTATTCATCTTTAAAAGGGAGCAGCTTTTGTTGCAGTTGTTCAAGTCTGCCTTTCTGGTTTTTGTTTCATTTATTTGTATTTATCTTTATTCATCTCTTATTTTTTTTCTGTTTCTTTAGGTTCATATTTCCCTTCTTTTCAGTTTTCTTGAATTCAATGCTTGGTTTATATTTTTCAATTTTTTTAATAAACAGGTTTAAAGCTCCAAGTTTTCTTCTCAGATCAATCCAAAAAAGTCTGTAATTTATTATAGATTTCTTCTTTAATAGAGGTATTAAAGGATACACAGGAGATAAACTTTTAAGTCCTTGTATTTCTAGAAAATTTTTATTTTACTTTCGTATTTGAGAACTGCTTTCCCTAGATATGTGAGTTTAAAATCATTTTTCTTACAACTTTTAAGACATTTTTTCACTTCCTCCAGTGATGTTGATCATATAATTGATATGTGACCTGTTTCTTTCTGGAAGCCTTTAAGATCTCCTTATCTAGTGGTCCAAAATTTTATAGAGATACATCTAGTTCTGAGTTTTTGAGGGTTTTGTTGTTGTTGTTTTGTTTTGTTTTGTTTTTTTTTTTTAGTGTAGTATACTTGGCATACAAGGACTTTCAGTCTGAAGTCTTATACCCTTTTTTGTCTCTAAAAAATTATCTTCAATTATATCTATGATTATTTTCTCCTCTATATTTTCCTACATATTCTCATTCTGGGATTCCTTTTAGTTGAACGTCAACCCTTTAGAATCAATCTTCTTTAACTGTTAACTTTCTCATATTTTACCCACCTAGTGCTTATATTCCACTTATTGAAGATTTTTCTCAACTTAGATTTCCAAATCACTTATTGAATTTAGCAAGCATATATTCAATTTCCAAGACCTCTTTCATATTTGATGCTTATTCTTTCTTTAAGATATCCTCCTCTTGTTCATGGATACAGTGTATTAGAAGTTTTTCAAAGTTATTTTTGTATTTTATAAATATTCTCCCTTTTCTCAGTGGTTGATATCCCGCCCCCCATTTGTTGTCTTTCTTTTTCTCTTCATTGTGGTAGATGTGACTCATGTGTCTGATGCCTGTTTACTTTTTAAATAAAGTAATAGGAAAGCTCGGATCTCTCTGTGTGTGAACAGACTAGTGTATTGGCTGGCTTGTCTTGGATAAGGTATGCATAATGTTAGCCTTATATTTTGCAACCACTAAATATCAAAGCTGATGTCTCTGATAGAGAGCATTGCCTCTCATTCTAGCCATCCTTGTTCTCAGCAAAATTGTGTCAATATTTTGGAGAAGGGATCTCCATTACTTCCTTTCTATTTATTTATTTATTTTTTCAGACAGAGTCTAACTCTCACCCAGACTGGAGTGTAGTGTCACCATCTTGGCTCACTGCAACCTCAGCCTTCAGGGTTCAAGCGATTCTCCTGCCTTAGCCTCTGGAATAACTGGGATTACAGGCATGCACCACCATACCTGGCTAATTTTTGCGCTTTTAGTAGAGACGGGGTTTCACCATGTTGGCCAGACTGGTCTTGAACTCCTGACCTCAAGCAGTCCTCCTGCCTTGACCTTTCAAAGTGCTGGCATTGCAGATGTCAGCCACCATGCTCAGCTGTCTTCTGACTTTCAATTTTTTTTGTTTTCAGCCTCATAGGTCTCTACTAAAGTTCATTGTATTTTGTGTTTCCAGTTTCCCTGCCTTTCTTGGATTCCTACAGCAGGTTGGCCCCTTCCTGACCTTTTGTCCCTTCCTCTACTGCTCTTCTTTATCCCTCACCACTCCTTCTGATTTCCTTCTTTCTGAAATTTTTAATTCCCTTTTCCACAAACAGATAGCCCTTTATTCCTTTTCCTTATTGTTTGCTATCCCTTTAAAAATATATTTATTTACCAGTATTTTAAGGAGATCTCAAGAGAGAAAAGATAGGAACATGAGCTCAGCCTCGTATCTCATATCTCACTCTCATAACAAAGACCCATCTTAAGAGCTTTTGCTGCCTTTATTTTTATTGTTAAAATATGGAGTCTGTAATTGATGTTTCAGTTTCATCTTTGGAGAATGATTTTTAGGCTCTAGGTAATTTTATTTACGTTCTTTATCTTTAGTCAGTTGTTTCTAGTTTTATTACCCTATGATTAGTGGCTGGCCTATAAAATTTTTAATTTTTGGAGTTCAGTGATATTTTCTTTGTAGTACGGAATATAATCAATTTTGGTAAACATTCTGTGGACATTTGAAGAGAATTACATTCTCTGTTATATACAAGGTTAGGTACATCTGTTATGTTGGTTAATTCTTTAATTTACTTGTGGACGTTTGATTTGTAAATGACTTATTTTCCCAAAACAATTATTTCCATCTCTTCATGTTCTCCTTGAATTTCAAATAGCTTTTATTTTGTATTTCAGCACTATGTTATTTCTAGTATAAAAGTTCATAAAGTACATATCCTCATTGTGGATCTATACTTTTTAATCAGTTTAAAATAATCCGTTTTGCCTATATAATACATTTTGCTCTAATTTCCATCGGTATGCTATTGATGTTTCCACTCTGCCTTTTATTATTTCTACTTTTTTAATTGACAAAGAAAAATTATATATATTTATGGTTTTGAAATATGTATACATTGTGAAATGGCTAAATCAAGCTAGTTAGCATATGCATTACCTCCATTTTTACCATTTTGTGTGATGAGAACACTTACTATCTACTCAGCAATCGTCATTGTGTCACAATACACAATACATTTGTATTAACCACAGTTGCCATATTATGCAGTAGGTCCCTTGGACTTATTTTTCCTGTCCAGTTGAAATTCTGTACCCATTGACCAGCATCTCCCCCATCCCCTCCTCTCCTCCAGTCTGTGGTAACCACATTCTATTCTCTGCTACGATGAGTTTGACTTTTTTAGATTCCACATGTAAATAAAATCATGTAGTATTTGTCTTTCTGTACCTAGCTTATTTCACTTAACATAATCCCTCCAGGTTCATCCATGTTTTCACAAGTAACAGGATTTCCTTCATTTTAAGGCTAAGTAGTATTGTCTTATGTGTTCATACACCATGTTTTCTTTACCTATTCAACTGTTGATGGACACTGAGGTTGATTCCATATCTTGGCTATTAGTTGTGTAATGCTACAGTGATCATTGGAGTGCAGATATATCTTTGAAAGACTTATTTCATTTCCTCTGGATAATACCCACTAGTGGGATCATGTACTAGTTCTGTTTTTAAGTTTTTTGAGGAACTTCCATACTGTTTTCCATAATTGCTGTATTAATTCACATTTCTATTTACAGTGTACAAGTGTTCTTATTTCTCTACATCCTTGCCAATACTTACCTTTTTTTTTTTTTTTTTTTGGTAATAGCTATTCTGACAAGTGTGTAGTGATATTTCATTGCGGCTTTAATTTGCTTTTCTTTGATGATTAGTGATGTTGAGCATTTTTCCATATACTTATTCACCATTTGTATGTCTTCTTTTGAGAAATGTCTATTCAGGTCCTTTGTGCACTTTTTAATCAAGTAATTTGTTTGCCTCTTGTTGAGTTCTTTGTGTTCTGTATATATTTTAGATATTAACTCCTTATCAATTGTATGGTTCACATATATTTTCTTCCATTCTATAGATTGTCTCTTCACTCTATTGATTGTTTCTTTTGCTGTACAGAAGTGCTTTTTAGTTTGATATAATTCCATTTCTCTATTTTTACTTTTTGTTCTCTGTGCTTTTTGTTTGCATTTGCCTGATATATCTTTATATATCTTTGTATTTTCCTTCAGTTTTAACCTTTGCCTAGAAATTGCTAAGGTGCAAGTATTATAAGCAACGTAAAATTACATTTTGTTTCCTAGACAAGGCTAAAAGTAATATATTCCTAGACAAAGAACTGAATGATCTCACTGTTATTGTGAGAAAAAAAAATTTTCATTTTATGCTATTTTTTACACTTCTTTCTAGAAAACATTTCTCTTTCTTTCTTTATTGTCTCATCTCCTGCTGAAATCACCTTTGCAAAAATTATGACAATGAGAGAAATCTGACAGAGCTGACTCCATCATGCTTCCAACCTCACAAAATGCCTTTGCTTATTCCTGGGCATCAGTCAAACTGTGCACTAACTCTGGGAGGAATTTAGTTTATAGTTTAACTTTAAAACAAAGATGATTAACAGTCCCTCCCTGAAGCTAACCCCCACTTTGCTTGGGGATTGAAACTGCATTTGTAAAATTAGCAAATTGGCCACACAGTTAAAACTATGGTTCAAGAGTCATGTAGCTGGAGGTCACAAGATTTGTAACTCCCTACCTGTTTCTGTATATAATATAATTATGATAAAACTTAAGACTGGTGTTTGAGGTATTTTTCAGACCTTGCATTCTGATGGATGAGCTGGCACCACCTTGACCAGTAACCCCTACCAAGAAACTGACTCAGCAGGTTATGACGCCCCCACCCTCAGGAATAGAAACAGCTCAAGAATACAGCTTCGACCCCCTGTGATTTCATCCCCAACCCAACCCATCAGCATTCCACATTCTTTAGCCTCCTACCCACCAAACTCCTTGAAAAACCCTAGCCACCAAATTCTCCCAGGAGGCAGGCTTGACAATTATCTCCTGTCCTGCCACTGGCCTGCCTTGTGATAATTAAACTCTGTCTTTGCTTCAACACTTCTGCTGTTCTCATTATATTGGCATTTTTGGGCAGCAGGGAAGAACCTAGTTGGGCAATAACAATACATGTACTGGAAGGTGAGAATGCTTGGATTTTCCTGTGTCCCTTATTGATATGGGAAGTCCATTTTCATCGTTTGTACTTTTCAATGCCAGATAATACTTCTTTGCTATTTTATTTTTTTCTTCCTTTATTCTGCTATATCCATCAAGTTTTTCTTAATCTTTTTCTATTCTGGTTCTCATTTGGAAGTTTTATATCCTATTCTTATTCTACTAGTGCTTCATTTCTCTTTCAGTGTCAAGAGCAAAATTGTCTAATACTTTCCCATGTGTACAGTGAGACATTTAACATGATTTTACTTTCTCCTATTCTTATCCTCACCCCCGACACCACCACACAGACACACCACGTTTTTAAAAAAATTATACTCTAAGTTCTGGGGTACATGTGCAAAACGTGCAGTTTTGTTACATAGATATACGCATGCCATGGTGGTTTGCTGCACCCATCAACCCGTCACCTACATTAGGTATTTCTCCTAATGCTATTCCTCCCCAGCTCCCCGCCCCCTGACAGGCCCTGGTCACACATCACTTTTTTGTTGAAGTAATCTCGACTTTTAACTTTGGATTAATGTTGCTTATTGTTTTACACTATGTAAATTTTGTTATTTGAACTTAGGCCTAACCCGAAATTTTACTGATTTTCTTGCTAATACTCCTCCATAGTTAAAACATTTTGCATTTCTTAAAGTCCTAATTTTTTAAGAAGGATGGTAAAATTTCTGGGTCCTTACATGACTATGAAATACTTAGTGTCTTTGGAAGTGAATGATAAAGCTAGGCTGGGTTTAGAATTCTGTTATAAAAACATTTTACAGTTAAAAATTAATTGAGTGTTTTTCTTTTTTTGTTGTTGGAGTTTCTCTCTTGTTGCTGAGGCTGGAGTGCAATGGCATGATCTTGGCTCACTGCAACCTTCGCCTTCTGGGTTCAAGCAATTCTCCTGCCTCAGCCTCCCAAGTAGCTGGGATTACAGATGTGCGCCACGACACCTGGCTAATTTTTGTATTTTTAGTAGAGATGGGGTTTCACGATGTTAGCCAAACTGGTCTCGAACTCCTCAGGTGTTGACCTCAGGTGATCCACCAGACGTGGCCTCCCAAAGTGTTGGGATTACAGGAGTGAGCCACCGCACCTGGCCTGTTTTCTTACATATGGTTGTGTGAGAGAAATCTGATGTTAATCTGATTTTTTTGTTTTAGATTTTGTGTTTTCTGATGCAACCCATATGATTTTGTTTTCCTTTATTCTTTAAATTCGTTAAATTTATAAGCATCACTAGGTTATTCTAGTGTCTTTTTTGACTGCATTTGAATAAGCCCTTTGAGTATGAAAATTTATATTTTTCTTTATTTCAGGAAAATTCCCAGTATTAGTTCTTGATTATTGCTTCCCCTCCATCCATTATCCTCTCACATTTTTATTACTGGACTCCTGGATTTGTCTCTCTATTAATCAGGGTTCTCCAGAGAAACAAAATTAGTGAGATGTATGTAGAGAGAGGGATTTATTTTAAGGAACTGTCTCACAGGAGTGTGGGGTGGGCAAGTCTAACCTACAGAGCAGGCCAGCAGGCTGGAAATTTCTGCAGGAGGGGATGTGAAAGTCTTGTATCCCAAAGCAGTCTAGGGAGAATTTCTTCACAGAAGACCTCACTCTTTTCTCTAAAGACCTTCAAGTGATTGGATGAGGCTCATCCACTTTACGAGAGTAATATGCTTTACTCAAAGTCTACTGATTTAAACTTTAATCACATCTAAAAATTACCTTCACAGCAACATCTAGGCTGCTGTTTGAGCAAGGAACTGTGTACCATAGCCTAGCTGAGTTGACGTATAAAGTTAACCATCACAGCCTGGAAATCACTTTTTTTTGGCCGTTTTTTCTTTATTATCTTAGTATGAGTTCTAGGAGAATTTGTCAAAACAGTCTTCTAAAATCACCTGTTTGCTGCTTACAGCATTTATTGCTTGCTATAAATTTGTTAATTTTTATTTAAAAGTAATATTTTCTGATTTTATATTTTTCATAGTCTCATAGTCTCAAAGTTTTCTCATATTTTATTGAAAAAAAATTTTTTTTTTTTTTTTCCTGAGACGGAGTCTCGCTCTGTCACCCAGGCTGGAGTGCAGTGGCCGAATCTCAGCTCACTGCAAGCTCCGCCTCCCGGGTTCACGCCATTCTCCTGCCTCAGCCTCCCGAGTAGCTGGGACTACAGGCGCCCGCCACCTCGCCGGCTAATTTTTTGTATTTTTAGTAGAGACGGGGTTTCACCGTGTTAGCCAGGATGGTCTCGATCTCCTGACCTTGTGATCCGCCCGTCTCGGCCTCCCAAAGTGCTGGGATTACAGGCTTGAGCCACCGCGCCCGGCCTGAAAAAATATTTTAATTTGAAATGTTTCTTGGATGTTTATATTTTTGTTTTGACTATTTTTTAAACCTTGGCCAAGCATGGTGACTCATGCCTGTATTTCCAGCACTTTGGGAGTCCAAGACAGGGGGATCACCTGATGCCAGGAGTTTGAGACTAGCCTAGACACCAAAGCAAGACTCTGTCTCTACCAAAAAGCAAAAAGTTATCCAGATGTGATGGTGCATGCCTGTGGTCCTAGCCACTTGGGAGGCTGAGGCAAGAGAATAGCCTGAGCTTGGGAGTTGGAGGCTGCAGTAAGCTATGATCATGCCACTGCACTCCAACCTAAGTGACAGAGTGAGACCCTATCTAAAATAAATAAATAAAAATAGAATTTTATTTAGAAAAATGTCAAAGCTATAGAATATTTTTAAGCATACTGTCATTAATATTATTCCACTTTTCACTTAATCAATTTTCATTTGTCATATTTGGTTTATCTCTCACCATACACATACATCACTTATTTTGCTAAACTGAGAGTAAATTGCCGACCTTATAAACTTTTACTTAAATACTTAAGCATGTATTTCTGAACAAGGCCATTCATTTACATTATTTAAAATAGTTGTGAAATTCAGAAAATTTAACATTGATACAAAATTAATAATAGTCCATGTTTAAATTTTTCCAATTATTACAGTAATGTCTTTTTATAGCAATTTTTTCTCCAATCTGGGTTCCAGTTGAGAGTTACACATTGCCTTTAGTTATCATGTAAGAGATTTTTTGAAGTAATTTGCTCTTTCTTGACATAAATCTGTTTCACAAATATTTGATATGACTCCTTAGAATGTGCCTCTTCTTTTTATATGTATGATGACTTTTCTTTATTACCTTTAAAGAGCAGTTCTGCATGTTTAGTATCAATATTTCAGAATTTGGGGTAAAAATTCTATTGGTTCTTATTTAAAAAAATTAAACACAAAGGAGAAGAGAAAGTTTGTATTTTCTCTCATTTTGGTATACTCAGTTGTGGTACTTTTGGCTCTGTGGCTTCGGAGAACAATTGTGTCTCCCTTTCTTCAACATCACTCTTAAGTCCAGTTGAGAATACAAAGTGTGTGATCTGGTTCAATGAATAATAATTATTAAGGTAAGGCAAGTAAAGAGCATTTATGAGACATGGTAAGAATTTATGGAAAGTTCAAAGCCTTGAGTCTAAAAATATGAATAATATTTGGGTGATAGGGGAAACATTCCTGATAAGAGTTTAGGATAAATATAGATCATTAAAATTTGGTCTTAGTGTAACACTAGGAAGCATATTGTAGAGTTCACTCCTTTATTTAAATTTTACCAGAGAAAATACAAACTTAAATATGTGGCTAATATACATTATGCATATAATACAAACAAATATAAATATATGTATAAATTTTTCAGTTCATCTAATCTGTCAAATATTTCCTAGAGTTGTTTTTAATATTCTGTAACTTATTTTTTAGAGACAGGGTCTCACTCTGTTGCCCAAGCTAGTCTATTGAACTCTTGGCCTCTAGCAATGTAGTTTTTCGTCTCTACTTTACCTGTAATTACTTAAGCAATGTAGTTTTTTGTGTCTACTTTATCAGTATTATGTGCTGTTTTTCATTCATAATGCCTTCTATTTGTGCCTGTTTCATTTTCTTCATCAGTCCTGCTAGAGATTGGTCTATATTATCATTATTGTCCTCTTTCTTCTTTCTTATATTTACTCTTATTTCTTTTCTCACTTATTTGATTGGGACATAATTGATTAGCTTTTTATCTTTGTTTTTCTAATTTAATAAATGCATTGAGGAAATGCTTTTTATTGTTTTAACTAATTGAACAGTTTTTATTATCGGGTTAATTAAGACATAATTTACATAAAGTCCAATCACCTTCTTAGTGTACAGTTCTGAGTTTTGGCATGTGTACACATTCATTTAACCACCACCATAGTCAAGACACAGAACCTCTGTCACCCACAAACATTTTCTTGGGTCCCTTTGTAGTAAATCCCTCTCCCAGCTTCAGCCCTTGGCAACCAATGGTTTGTTTTCTGTCCCTGTAGTTTTGCTTTTTCCAGACTGTCATCTAAACATAATTACACCATATGTAGCCTTCGATTCTATCTTCTTTCACTTAATATAATGTATTTGAGGTGCATCCGTATTGTTATTATATTGTGATCAGAGGGCTGGTTTATATGATTCTGATTCTTTGGCACTTATTTGGGCTTATTTTGAGGTTTAGTGTATTATCTGTTTTCATGAATGGTCTGTGTGTGTGTTTGAAAGGGATTCTCTATTTTTTAGTACAGAGTTGTATATATAGCTGATAGAGAGGCTTGTTGATTGTGTTGTTCAAATCTATTTTTACTAACTTTTATCCTTATAATCCATCAGGTTTTGATAGGGTTGTGTATGTGTATGTGAAAATCTCTCACTGTGTCTGAGGATTTTTCCATTTCTTTGGGTAATTTGTATGTTTTTAAGTATATTAAGGCCATCATTTTAAAATCTTCATGCATTTTTTAATGCCACTTTTTCTCATTTAATGTTTATTTGCCCTAAATTCTATTTTTTAAATTTATTTGTTTTAGTCAGGGTTCTCCAGAGACAGAACCAGTAGGATATATCTAGAGGTATGTGAAAGGGATTTATTAGGGGAATTGGCTCACTTGATTATGGAGGCAGAGAAGTCCCATGATAGACTGCAAGCTAGAGAACCAGGAAAGCCAATAGATTTGCTCAGTCCAAGTATGAAGGCCTCAGAACCAAAGAAGCTGATAGTGTAATTCTCAGTCTAAGACTGAAGGCTTGAGAGCCCAGTAGGCCACTGGTATCAGTTCTGGAGTTCAAAGGTTGGAGAACCTGGAGTTCTGAAGTCCAAAGTCAGGAGAAGAGTGTCGTGACTCTAGGAGAGAAGTGGTGAAAAATTGCCCTTCCTGCACTTTTTTGTCCCAAGCAATTGGATGTTGCCTACCCACATTGAGGGTGCATATTTTCCACCCACTCCACCAACCACATGCCATTCTCCGCTGGGAACACCATCACGGAAACATTGGGGCAACCTAGTCATCCTAATCAAAAGTGAAGCCATCAAGTTGTTGTAGCTCACACCTGTAATCCCAACATTGGAAGGCAAGCAGGGAGGATCACTTGAGGCCAGAAGTTCAAAACCAACCTGGGCAACATAGTGAGATCCTATTTCTAAAAAACGGGAAAAGTTATCTGGGTGTGGTGGTACGAGCCTACAGTCTTAGCTACTAGGGAGGTCGAGTTGGGAGGATCGTTTAAGCACAGCAGTTCGAGGGTGCAGTGAGCTATGGTTGTACAACTGCACTACAGCCTGGGCAACAAGCAAGACCCTGTCTATAACAAATAAAAATAAAGCAAAATAAAGCAAAACCATCTGAATTTCTCTTTCAGCAGAAAAAGGTCAGGCACTGTGCCTACTGAAACATTGAGAGTAATTAATAGTTTACCAGCTGTCTGAGTATCCCTTCATCCAGTCAAGATGACACCCACAATCCACTATCACAGTATTGCTTTGCTACTTTTCTTTTGGCTAGTATTTGCTTGGAATATCATTTCCATTCTTCTTTATTTTCATTTAGCTCTAGATGTATCTCATCTGAACATCATAAAGCTGGATTTATTTTTCTAATTCCATTCTGATAGTATTTTTCCTTTAAGAAGTTAATTTAATTTATTATAGTTACACATTTGGACTCTTTCTTTTTTAAGTAATGAGATGTCTCTGTGTTGGACAGGTGAAGTGCAGTGGCTATTCACAGGTGCAGTCATAGTGTACTGCAGCCTCAAACTTCGTGGGCTCAAGTGATCCTCCTGCCTCAACCTCCCCAGTAGCGGGGACTAGAGGCACATACCACCACATCTGGCTTTAGGCTCATTTTAACCATTTTATTGTGGTTTTGTTTAGTTAATTTTTCTTCACCTTTTTCCTTCTTTCATGACATCTGTTGAACTGATATTTCTCTGGGTTGCTTCTGCTTTTTTCTTTTTTCTCATTTCCTAGTTTGGAAACTACAGATTTGTATTTCTATTTTAAAAACTAACTGCAAAAAAAAAAAAAAAAAAAAAACAAAAAAAATTAACCACCAATTTTAATATACATGTGGACTATATTATATTTCTTAGAGTCTAAAATCATTTACTGTATCCTTTAGTTAAACAATCCTTGCACGTTTTATCTGCTGTCTTTCTTTACAGGTTTTCTAGAACTTAATGCACCTTTGTATTTTGTGGACTTTATTTGAAAAGGGACAGTAGTTTGATTTCCATCCTCACAGTTACTTCTTATGTCCCTTGCCTTCCCTCAATGTTCAGTTTTCTTTTTCTCTGCTTTTTGTTTCATTTTTCTCAAGGTGGGTATCTCACTCTGTCACCCAGGCTGAAGTGCAGTGGCACGATCACAGCTCACTGCAGCCTTGATCACCCATCCTTCCACCTCAGCCTCCCGAGTAGCTGGGACTTCAGGTGCGCACTTCCCGCCCAGCTTATTTCTGTATTTTTGGTAGAGAGGGGTTTTGCCATGTTGCCCAGGCTGGCCTCAAACTCCTGCACTCAATCCACCCATCTCAGCCTCCCAAAGTGCTGGGTTTACAAGCATGAGCCACCACGCCTGGCCTAAAATTGTTTTCTTGCTGTGAAAAGTAGTTATTTCGGCAAGCACATGTAGCAGGTAAACTACTTTTTGTAGTTCTGAAAATACCTTTATTTTGCCCTCTCTAATTAATGGTAATTTAGCTAATTTTAAGTGTTTAGGCTACAGTTACTTTTACCTCAGCAATTTGAAGATCAGACTCTAATATCTTTCAGTATCTTTTGAGAGAAAAGAAATCTCCCATTTAACTATTGTTACCTTACAGATCATCTTTTTCTCTCGGATAGCATTAAGACTTCTTATTAACCTTGATTTTGTACTTGCTCTGTGGTGGATTGAGGTGTGGATATATTTTTATGGATTTTATCTTCTCTGGATTTGATGATAATGATGCTTTTAATCTAAGGTATTCGACTGACCTTTAGTACTAGGGATATCTTAGATATTATCTGTGCAAACATTCTTATCTGCCATGGCTTCTATATTCTATTTCTAAAATTTGTTCTGTGTTAAGGCTTGTATCCTCCATGACTTTTAACACTGTTTCAGTTTTCATCTCTCTGTATCTCTGTATCACATTCTCACTGAATTGCTCAATCCTGTTTTCCAGTTTACTAGGTGCCTTTTCTACTATATCCTTTTCTAATATATCCTCTCTACTAGGATTTTTCTTTTTCAAATAATAAATTTCAATTTCCAAGAATTTTTGTCATTTTTTTGTGTATATCAATTCTTATATTTTCTTTTGATTTTGTTTTCAAAATTTGTTATTCTTTTTTAAGATATTTCTTCCTTGACTTCTGTATGAATCGTCAACTCTTATTTTTATGTTTTATTTTGATTGCTCTGTAAATATATTTCCTCGTGCATTTTTTAAAAAAATTCATGCTCTTTCAATTGTGTTTGTTGACTTTCTTAGCTTTAGTTTTCCTCAAGTGCTTTGGAAATCATTTTGCAGGTTCATCCTGACAGTGACTTTTTTTCTCTCTATCTCTATCTCCTTCTGTTTATCCCAATCACTGAGTCAGTGGGCGGGATTGGCTTAAGTTTTAGGAGCTAGGATTTGTCTGCCTCCTCTGTCTTCCTGGTTTTATATAATGGTTTATCTCCAAAAGCTTTTTTCAGCTTCTTTTCACAGTTTGGGGAATCACATCTTAGTGCCATTATTATGCACTGAGACTTGCTCAAGTCTTTTGCCAGGTGGTTCTTTTTAATCTCCACTAACATGCAATATTAACCCTTGGTGCATCTAACTGCTACTAGACCTGGAGCTTAACTATTCTATAATGTCAGCCTTGCATGCTACTTTGTGTTCTGTTACACAGTGACTTTTATTTTTAGTCCAGCAGTATCTTGATTTTTTTCTTTGCTGTATCTCTTATACTTTATTCTGTTATACTTTGTCAATAATATATCTTATACTTTATCTGTAATTGCTGAGTACTGTTTTAAATAGAGAAGTCTCTAAAGTGTCTATTGCCAGTACCATCTTGACCAGGAATCCTGTCAAAACAGTTTGCACATACGTATTTGGAAATTAGGATATGACCTAATTTCTTTGGCATATATATGATTCATTCTATTTATTTGTTTAATGCATAGATATGCTACAGCAAAACAAGAATAAGAATACCAATTCATGTTCTCAGGGCATGACTTCCAGACTCAAATTGGGTGGATTCAAATCCTGTTATTGATATTTGCTTCCTGCATGACTCATGTTTTCAATACCTTTGTTTCCTCATCTGTATTTATGACATATCTACTTCATAGACATCTTGAAAGGATTAAATGAAATCTCAAAAACTCATGTTGTTCAAGGTTAAAAAAAATGTATATATATAATGTATGTGTATATATATGTATAATTAGCATAGCAGTGTGAACCCTCAATGAATGTTAGCCATTATTTGTACAGTGGAGTTGCGTGATATACATGTTTAATGTATAAATTCACTTATAGCCATTCTCTTTTGTAAAATACATGTAGCATATTTTAGACATATATATTACTATATGTGATATATTAATTTGTACTTTAAAATGAAATATTATCAAGGTTGTTAAACTTCCCCTACACTGTATTTCTGTACTTTCTGGGTCATTTAAATGATCCTCAAAAGTAACTTTAACTACGGGATATTTTTTCCATATAGACTGACTTTCAAGACTTAAACCACTGTCCCCCCCCCCATCAGATGCAATTATTAGTTGTCTCTATACTAGTCAGTGTATTTTTATGTCAGGCATTGGCAATTATATAAAGCTGTACAGTACTGAAAAATCATTTAGGCTCAAAATCAGAGATCTAGGTTCAAGTCTAGCCTCTTCCATTATCCAGTCACCTCACCTTTCTGGATGTCAGTTTCTTCACTTATGAAACAGAGATGATAACACCCACACATCAGAGTGTTTGTAAAGATTAAATGCAATAAGGTGTGAGAATGCAGTCTATAAGCTGTGAATCACTAGATATGTAGCTATAATTGCATGTCTTTGTTACAGCAGCTTCCTTCCATATTTACATAGTCCTATGGAAAGTAGGTAACCCTGAGCCTGGAAAGTTATTGGATCTCCAATCCATCGTGGACTTTTTGCAGTAAGGAAAAACTCTCAGTGAGAGTTTTATGAATAATGATTCTTTGGGGATGGGAGTGAAGTAGATATACATTATCTGATATTTGTATTTGACAGCTTTAACTGCTAAGACCAAAGTATTAGAATCCTTTGCTCTTTCAGCCACAGCATACAATATTTAGCTTTTAGCAATTGGAAGCAGAAATAGGAAACCTAATTTTAGTCCTGAGGTAGGTAGAGCAGGCATTTCCTTTCCTATTCAGATAAAATTATTACATACCTGTAGTGGAATATGCCGAACAAATCTAAGAACTAAGCCATTTGTCCTTCACTGATGGCCCTATTTTAAGTCACAAGAAATGTGCTCTCCACCAAAGTCCCCAATACAGTTTTCTCCTCCTCCTTCACACACAAATATAGCCAAAAGTACACTGAATGAATCATATCTATGCTTCCTAGAGCAGTGCAAAGGTTAAAGTAAAATTTCTGCTTCTGGAAGCCCAGAAAAAGATTAGCACATGAACATAGCCACACTCAGCTGCTTTATAAACCCTTTCTTTCTTAACTATCTTCCTAATTTGCCACATTTGATTCAAAAATCAAAACAATATTAGAAGGTATACACTGTGTATCCTGCTTTTACCCCGTTCGGCCCCCACTACCACCCACTTCTGGTCACTGTTATCACTAGTTTCTTTTGTACTCTTCTGATGTTTGTTTACATGAACACAAATATAGCAATATAGATACAGATGTATTTTCCCTCTTCTTACACAAATGGTAGCATACTATATATACTATTTTGTCCTTGCTTTTTTTACTGAATAATTTATATTGGAGTTTCGGGGATTAAATCTCCACACATGGAGAGCTTCTTCATTTCTCTTTAGAGTTGCATCTTGTTACATTAGAAGTATATGCCATTGCTTATTTAACCAACCCCTCATAAAGGAACACTTTTTTTTTTTCAATCTTTTGCTGATGTAAAACCAGCACAGTAAATAACCTTTAATATTGTCATTGTGTATATACACAGGATATCTCTAAGGTACATTTCCAAAGGTATGATTACTGAGTCAGAGAGTGAATACATTTTTTAAGAATTTTCTATTATTTCAATCACCTCAAAACAACAGATAATAAGGGCATCAGGGAAGGAACCTGGTGGCTGTGTTGTGCAGGCAGACTTGCCTTTGATCTGTGTTTCATCCTTGACTTGGTCATGGCTTTGGGCAAGTTACCTCCCCTTTCATGGAGCCTTGGTATCACCCTCTATTGAAAGTGGGGGCTGATCCCTATCTCAATGGAGTAATTATAAAATTAGAGGAGATAGTGGATGGGTCTTGTCTGTACTGCCACCTTTAAGATGCTGGGATTATTAACCAAAAACTGGCTACAAACCTGATGCCAGGCTCACTTGCTTTTTTTTCTTTCTTTTTTGTTTTTAAATTATCAGATTGTAAAATGACTTTTTCTTTCTTTTGATGTACTATTCTATCAATTTTAATATATACATAGATTTGTGTAACTACTCAGAATCAGAATACAAAATAGTAAATGCATTGTTAATTTGAATAGATACGGGCTAGTTGCTCTCCATAAAGGTTGTCTACCCACACTGCACTCTCCCCAACAATATATGAGTGACTTTTTCCTCACAGCCTTGGCAAATGATAGAGCTGGTTATTTGTTTGCTGTCTGTTATTATAGCCTTCCCCATGCAGAAACATAGCAGCAGTCTAGGGCCACAGCAGCTGTCTAGTCCTTCTTCCCTTGATTAAAGTTGCTTAAGCCACAAATCTGAAGCTTAAAAAGAAAAATAAATACTAAACAGTGGCCTCATATTTTAATCACATTTCAAAGCAGCTACTTTCCCCATCTGCTCTTCAAACAGACAGCTTAGTTCACAACCCTCTGTTATTCTGAATAACTGAAGGATAACTGAAAGAGAGTGGAAAAAGTCATCTCAGTGACAGTTGTATACCTTTGACATGGTAACTGTTCTTGTTCACAAGTCCCAGTGCACATACAACCTCTTTTTTCTCATCTGCCTCCTACCTAATGTCAACACATTAGAAATGAAAGCTGATTCAGATCTTATCGTGTTGAATTTTGTAAACATACTAAAAGAATGATATTAATAGAATTGACATGAGAAAATTGGACTAAACTGTTTGAAACATCTACTTTCTTTGTTGTAGATGTAAATTAACCAAACTTAACCAAAATATTAGATTTACAAATCTCTGGCTTATAGGCCAGATTCAGCCAACAGGCTTGTATCGCTGGCCTCACATAATCTTTAAAAATTAGGAAATATTACATTAAAATCCAGATTTTCCTGAATAACGAGAATATCTGAGAATAATATGCCCATATTATCACATCACCACTGTTAGTTGGGGCATACACTCTAATTCACCACATTTTTTTTTTTTTAAATAGAGAGAAGCTGTCACCATGTTTCCTAGGCTGGTCTGGAACTCCTGAGCTCAAGCCATCCGCCCACCTCAGCCTCCCAAAGTGCTGGGATTACAGGTGTGAGCCACTGTGCTTGGCTTCTAATTCATTACATTTTTATACATGATCACTTTATTCATTTTTTTCTACTTATTCTTCAGAATACTGTATAATTTAATAAAAAATTTTAAAAAGTTTTAACAGCAGCAAGCACTTCTTTTTGTTATTAGTACTTTCAGATGTCCATATAATATTTAGCAATAATATTTCAGTTGAAAGAATTTACAGTTATCATGACTAAAGTGTTTGTTCTTACAGACATGAAATCTGCCATTTGATTTAGTAGTTGGATTATTTAATATAAAGCTTTTATTCCCTTTTAATACGTGAACATATTTTCTTACCATTTTGGGAAACTGATTTTTATTACTTTCTGAATGATTCTTGCTTTTTATCATCTGATATATTGATTATTTCATATTCATGTATGTCATTTGACTTTTAATATATATCTTTTAAAAACTTTAGTTGATGAGAAATGTTGGGCTAAGGTTCATCAGAGTTATGATCATATTTCTTCTGCATTTCGATCCCTGAGCTGACAAGCAGACCTACCATATCACTTCTCATTGATTTTAATTTTCCAGACTTTGCAGACCCCTGTTTATTTAGGTGAGCTGTAATCACTTTTTCACCCTACTCCCTACACTCTCTGCATTGAAATCTATCATTTTATAAACAAAGATTGCAGATGATGGACATTGCTTTCTTTGTTAACACTGTACCAGAACTATGAATGCTTTGTTTATGAGCACAATTAATTAAGGTTTGCCTCTGTTTTAAAAAAGGAATTCATTTAAGCTGGTTGTACTCCTTTTTAAGAAGCAAAATTATTTTTATGACTTGTTCTTTATTATTATTATTGTTGTTATCTAAGAATAATTGCTGCCAGAACGAGGAATCTAAATGAAATAGAAACCAAAGACTTATAGTAAAGGAACCAAAGATTTATGGTAAATAGTAGTGGTACGTTTAGTGGGACTTAATTATGAAAAATATTTAACAGAAGGCTATTTAAATACAAGTTATAATTTTAACTGTGGGAATATTGAAGAGCAACAAAGGATAAATGACACTTTAATTTTCATTTTTGTAATTTCTAACAAAGTTGATGGTAATGCAATATGACATCTTGCCCTTATTGTTTACCTTTCTATTATGGTTTTTAAAGAGGTTCTTGTTTTTTGCAAAAATATTCAGAGGGTTTTTTAGTTTTCCTAAAGGTGTCTCCAGTCACTAATGTTTATATTATTCTCCTTTCAAACACCCATTGAGTCATGATCCTTGCTTATTTTCTTTATTTCACTATTCAACTGCTCTTACTGGCTTTGTGATGTGAGTAGTGTTCAAATATAATTTTCATTAACTCCATGAAATCCCACATCTTTCCCAATATTGACTTTGAGTAAATTTGCATATTTTTATAGACATAGATAGCATCCCAAAAGAACAGACATGTTTACACCATCCAATGATTAGAGAAAGACTGACCAACAAAATTTTGTCATGAAGAGTAAGAACAGGCTCTTTAGTGTTGAGTAGGGAAGGATATTTGAGAAGGGCCCAATTAGTGAGTGATGCATATATCAGTCAGTTTTTTATGCTGTTAGAACTTTTGATTGGGTAAAGAATATTCAGGTAATGGGACCTCTCTCCTGTTTTGCCTTCAGTCTTCTGAATATGGGAATTGTCTTAGTCCATTTTGTGTTGCTATAACAGAATACCACAGATTGCATAATTTATAAAGAAAAATGTATTTCTCATGGGCCTGCAGACTGGGAAGTTCAAGGTCAAGGGGCCTACACCTGTTGAGGACCCACTTGCCACATCATCCCAATGGCCAAAAGCAGAAAAGCAATAGAACATGTGTATAAGATAGAACAAGAGAGGGTCAAACTCACTTTTATAACAAACTCACTCTCACAATAATGAACCCAGTCCTATGATAACCACATTAATTCATTTATGAGGGCAGAGCCCTCATAACCTAATCACCTCTTGAAACTCCCACTTCTCAACGTTGTTGCATTGGGGATTATGTTTGCAACGCGTGAACTCTGGAGGACACATTCAGTCTAGCACAAACGGTGAATTTCTGGATAGCAAGATTCTGAAGCTTTTCAAGTTTATTATAAATGCTTTCTCATCTCAAATAACTCATCAACTATGGCATTTTTTAAGTACCATAAAAGTGTGTGTTATGTTGGTGTGTGCATGTGTATGAACTTCAGACCTTTAAAAAAGTGATTTCTTCACAGTAATAAGATGGAAATTCATTCATAGCATTGACTAAAGTGGGCTGCCAGTGTTGATAGTAACATTTATTTAGCATGAATAATATTCTACTATCCAAGAAGGATATTTTGCTATGTCATAGATATGAAACAAAAGAACCTAGCACCAATTGATTCACCATTATATTATAATAGATGCTCCAAAAAAAAAAATACATACCAAGGGAAAAAAGCCCCAATAATTGGACTAGGTGAACCATAGGTGCAAGTAACTACTCAAAGCAGGGGTGTGTTTAGTGTAATCTATTACAAGATATTTTGTTAGAAGTAGGTCTTGAAGTAGAAATAATAAAAAGGAAAAAAACAGTAATCTAAAAATTATATGATTAAATGTTATAAACACTAAACAGAATTTTTTAAAGGTTGATGCTTATGGTTCAAAGACTTTTGAATAATTAAAGACCAAGACTTTTCTGTGTTTTCTATATATTTAGTAAGTTCTGTAATTAATAAATCTTATCCTAACCTGAAATGATCTCTCGCATCTGAATTTCCAGAGGCTTCATTTTTCTGTATTACATCTTTGACAAATAATTTTGTGCAGACCTTGAACAACTCTTCTGCTGTTTTCTGAAACTATTTATTTAAATCTCATATGGTTATTGAACTACTTTTGTGCTAACAACTTCCCAAACAAACTATAAGCTTCTTATAATCCTTCATACTTCCTAAAATTCATTACAGTGCATTGCCAATAGCAGAAATGGCCAAAATAGTTTTTTGATTTGAATCAAGCTGATACAAACTCATTCTTTTCCGCAATAAGAAAAATTAACTTTACTCTTATTTAATGTATAGTACATTTATCTCATAAAGCTACGCAAAGTCTTTATAGCAAATATTAACAATTTCTCCTTTTATGAAACTTATAATGAGTTCTTCTTTCAATATAGGTTATGAGTGGAATTTCAGATTCATGTTCTAGAGATTTGCTAAGACAATAGTGCTCGTGAGGGTAACATGACATGTTTGTGAAAATGTCCAGAAACAGGTATTTTCTTACACTGTGAGTAGGTATAAATTAGTACAACTTTTGGTAAACAACTGATCTATGTATGTATACCATACCTAAAGATGTTATTATCCTTTCACCCAGTGTCTAAAAATCTGTTTTAAGGAAGCATAGAAAAAGCATTATCCACAGGAAACATTACAACATTATTTTTAACTAAATTTGGAAACAACCTAAATGATAAACAATAGTGAATGGTAATGAAAATATTACGATGCAATAATGTCATGTTATTTTACATAATTTTTTCAAATAATTTGCTTAAATGTGGACTTTCTTTTTAAAAATGTATGAAATTTAGTATTATCACTGCTTGGCAAAAAATGAAAGCAGAAAAAACGTCTGAGAAAGATATGCAAAAATATCAACAGTTTAATAGTTATTTGGTTTTAAATAATAGGTCTGTTTTCATTCTTACACTTATTTGTATTCTTTAATAATCCTATAAAAATCATGTATTACCTTTTTTTTTTTTTTTTTTTTAGATAGAGTCTCACTGTGTCATCCAGGCTGGAGTGCAGTAGCACAATCTCAGCTCACTGCAACCTCTACCTCCTGAGCTCAAGCAATTATCCTGCCTCAGCCTCCAAAGTAGCTGGGATTACAGGCACCCAACACCACATCCAGCTAATTTTTTTGTATTTTTAGTAGAGATGGTGTTTCGCCGTGTTGGCCAGGCTGATCATGAACACCTGACCTCAGGTGACACACCTGCCTCAAGCCTGCCAAAGTCCTGGGATTATAGGCATGAATCACTGCACCCAGCCAAAAATCATGTATTACTTTTTAAATGAATGGAAAACTTAGCTGCTTTTTTTAAATCTAAGAAACAATAAACACTTAAATCATTCTCTTGGGAAAAATATATTTCTTTTTTTTAGTTTTTTAGTTTTTTATATATATATATACACACACACACAAACACACTTTAAGTCCTAGGGTACATATGCACAATGTGCAGGTTTGTTACATATGTACACATATGTAACATGTTGGTGTGCTGCACCCATTAACTCATCATTTACATTAGGTATATCTCCTAATGCTATAACTCCCCACTCTGCTCACCCCATGACAGGCCCCAGTGTGTGATGTTCCCCTTG
>NW_012115322.1:4759000-4775547 GCF_000951035.1 Colobus angolensis palliatus | reverse complement strand
CGGTTTGCCAGTATTTTATTGAGGATTTTTGCATTGATGTTCATCAGGTATATTGGTCTAAAATTCTCTTTTTCTCTTGTGTCTCTGTCAGGCTTTGGTATCAGGATGATGTTGGCCTCATAAAATGAGTTAGGGAGGATTCCCTCTTTTTCCATTGATTGGAATAATTTCAGAAAGAACGGTACCCGCTCCTCCTTGTACCTCTGGTAGAATTCGGCTGTGAATCTCTCTGGTCCTGGACTTTTTTTTGGTTGGTAGACTATTAATTATTGCCTCAATTTCAGAGGCTGTTATTGGTTTATTCAGGGATTCAACTTCTTCCTGATTCTTAATAATGAGATTCCTGGCTTTTAACAGGTTTTAGAAACTTCAGAATAAAAAAGGGGAACTAGAGCAGTTTAAAGTACTGGGCATCTGATAGAATTCACCGTTACACTGCCTTGACTTCTAGATGAAACAGGCCTCAATACAAATTATCAGTCTCCTCATACCTTTACTGACCTTCTCTTGGCTTATCAATATTAAGCCTAATGACTGTGTGTTTTCAGTGTGACCACCCCAGGCTGTTCCCCGCTCATTATTTTCTCATTTCCTTCTTTTACTTAGTACAGTATTTTTAATGTTCATCAGTATTGTAGCATGTATCAGTAATTTTTTCTTTTCTATTACCAAATAATATTTCAGTTATGAATATACCACATTTTATTTTATTCATCAATTAATGAATATTTGACTTGTTTCTACTTTTTAGCCATTGTGAATAATACTATAAATATTTGTGTACAAGTTTTTATGTAAATATATATTTTCATTGCTCTTTGTTATATATCTAGGCATAGAATTACTGACTCATATGTTAACTTTATGTTTAACATTTGAGAGACTGTTAGGCTGTTTTCCAAAACAGCTGCACCATTTACAGTCCTACCAAGAGTGTATGAGGGTTTCAGTTTCTCCACATCTTTGTCAATACATGCTGTTATTTATCTGTCATGATGTCTATTCCCTTGATCTGTATGTGTCTGTCTTTTTGTAGGTACCACACTATCTTAATTACTGTAGCTTTGATATGTTTGAAATGAGGTAAGAGTTCTCCAATTTTGTTCCTGTTTTTTAAAATGGTGCGTTTGGGCTATTCTACGTTCCATCAATTTCCATGTGAATTTTAAGATCAACTTACCAATTTCAGCAATGAAGTCAGCTGAGATTTTGATAGAGATTACATTGAATCAGGAGATCAATTTGGAGAATTTTATCATCTTAACAACAGTAGAGCTGAGATCCATGAACATGAGCTGTCTTTGTATTCACTTAAGTCTTTAATTTCTTTCACTGACATTTTGTAGTTTTTAAAATGTAATTTTACTCTTCCTATGTTAAATTTATTCACAAATATTTTAATTTTTAATACAATTTTAGATGGAATTGTTTTATTATTTCATTTCAGATTATTCATTGCCAGTTTAGAGAAAATAACCAATTTTTTTAACACTGAGTCAATGCCAAAAGAAAATGATTGATTTTTGTGTATTGATCTTGTATCCTGCAATCTTGCTGAACTTGTTAATTTTTGTAGATTTTTAGAACATTCCTTTGGCTTTCTTATGTATAAAATCAGTGTAATGCCTATCAAAATACCAATGACATCCTTCACAGAAATAGAAAAAAAATCCTAAAATTTATATGGAATCACAAAAAATCCAAAGTAACCAAAGCTATTCTAAGCAAAAGAACAAAACTGCAGAAATCACATTACCTGACTTCAAATATACTACAGATTTATAGTAACCCGAAACAGCATGGTATTGGCAGAAAAACAGACACACAGACCAGTGGAACAGAATTGAAAACCTAGAAACAAATCCATACACATACAGTGAACTCATTTTTGACAAAAGTACCAGAAGCATATGCTGGGGGAAGAGATAGTCTTTTCAATAATTGGTGCTGGGAAAACTCAATATTCATATGCAAAGAATGAAACTAGACCCCCATCTCTCACCAAAAACAAAAACCGAATCAAACTACATTAAAGACTTACACCCAAGACCTCAAACTATGAAATTACTACAAGAAAACATTGGAGCAGCTCTCTAAGACATTGATCTGGGCAAATATTTCTTGAGCAACATCCCATGAGCACAAGCAGCCATAGCAAAAATGGACAAATGGGATCACATTAAGTTAAAAAGCTTCTGCACAGCAAAGGAAACAGTCAAGAAAGTGAAGAGACAACAAACAGAATGGGAGAAAATATTTGCAAACTACCTATCTGACAAAGGATTAATAACCAGAATATGTAAGGAGCTCAGAAACTTTACAGGACAAAAATCTAACAATCCAATTTAAAAAAATGGGCAAAAGATTTGATTGGATAGACATTTCTCAAAAGAAGACATACAAATAGCAAACAGGTATATGAAAGCATGCTCTATCATTAATCATCAGAAATGCAAATCAAGACTACAATGAGATATCCTCTCACTCCAATTAAAATGGCTTATATCCAAAAGATAGGCAATAACAAATGCTAGCTAGGATGTGGAAAAAAGGGAACCCTCCTACAATGTTGGTGGGAGTGCAAGTTAGTACAGCCACTATGTACAACAGTCTGGAGGTTCCTTTAAAAACTAAAAATAGAGCTACCATATGATCCAGCAATCTCACTGCTGAGTATATACCCAAAAGAAAGGAAATCAGCATATTGAAGATATATCTATGCACTCCCATGTTTGTTGCAGCACTGTTTACAATAACTAGAGATTCGGAAGCAGGCCAAGTGTTCATGAACAGATGAATGGAAAAAGAAAATGTGGCACCTGTACACAACAGGGTACCATTCAGCCATAACAAAAGAATGGGATCCAGTCATTTGCAACAACATGGATGAAACTAGAGATCATTATGCTAAGTGAAATAAGTCAGGCACAGAGAGACAAACAATGCATGCTCTCACTTATTTGTGGAATCAAACAAAACATTTGGCTGGGTACAGTGTGCCTCATGACTCTAATCCCAACACTTTGAGAAGCTGAGGTCAGGCAGATCACTTGAGCCCAGGAGTTCGAGACCAGCCTGGGCAACATAGTGAAACTTTGCCTCACAAAACAAAAAAAAAAAAAGCCAGGCATAGTGGCACATGTCTGTAGTCCTAACTACCCAGGAGGCTATGGTTGCTAGAGGCTGGAAAGGGTAGTAGGGGGATTGGGGGAGAGGTGGGGATGGCTAATGTGTACAAAAACTATAAAGAATGAATAAAATCTATAGTCACAATAGAGTGACTATAGTTAATAATAACTTAATTGTATATTTTAAACTTAAAGAATGTAATGGTTTATATCTCAAAGGATAAATGTCTGAGGGGATGGATACCCCAGTCTCCATGATGGGCTTATTTCACATTGCATGTCTGTATCAAAACATCCCATGTACCCCGTAAATACATACACCTACTATGTACCTACAAAAATTCTTTTAAAAAAGATCATATCATCTTAAATAGAGGTAGTATTACCTCTATCTTACTCTTTCCCAATCTGTGTGCCTTTTATTTCATTTTCTTGTCTAGTTTTTTTGGCTAGAACTTCCAGCATAATGTTGAATAGAAGTGGCAAGACTAGATATTTTTTGTTCCTGATCTGGGGGGAAAACATGCATTCATTCACCATTAAGTATGATATGAACTGTGGATTTTCCATAACTGCCCTTTAATGGGTGAGGAAGTGCTCTTCTACTTCTTGTTTGTTGAATATTTTTAACATGAAGAGGTGTTAGATTTTGTCACATGCTTATTCTGTGCTCCTTTATGTTATTCTTGTCAAATATATTTATATATGTGATAGGCCCAACAGTACTTTATCCTACAATATTGTTTTGTACAATTTCTTTTTCAGTCAAGGAAAGAAGGAGACGAAGTATGCATTCGTTGTATCTTTTATAATTACTTTTACTTGTGCTGCCCCTTTTCGTTTTCTTGATGTCAAATTATCAACTGGATTCTTGAAGAAGTTTCTTTAGTGTTTCTTATAATGTAGATAGATGTGTTATCAATAAATTTTCTCAGTTTCAGTTTCCTTGGGAACATACTTATTTCACCTTCCTTTTTGAAATAGAGTTTTGCCAGAATGAAGATTTTTTTTTTTTTTTTTTTTTTTGAGATAGAGCTGGCTCCATCGCCCAGGCTGGAGTGCAGCAGTGCGATCTCGGCTCACTGCAACCTCCACCTCCCGTGTTCAAGGGATTCTCTTGCCTCAGCCTCCCAGGTAGCTGATATTACAGCCACACACCACCAGACCCAGATGATTTTTTTGTATTTTTAGTAGAGACAGGGTTTCACCACGTTGCCCAAGCTGGTCTTGAACTCCTGGCCTCCAGTGATCCACACACATCAGCCTCCCAACATGTTGGGATTACAGACGTGAGCCACCATGTCCAGCCCAGAATTAAAATTTTTAAGTAACAAGTTTTGGGGTTTTGTTTTCCCGTCAGCACTTTGTTTATATCATCCCACTGCCTTCTGGTCTCCATTGTTTCTGATGAGAAGTCAGCCATTGATTTTGCTGAGCTTCCCTTGTATGTGAGGAAGTATTTTTCTCTTACTGCATTCAAGATTTTCTCTCCCTTGAACATTTTCACTTTGATGTGTCTGAGTATGATTCTCTCTGTCCTCATCCTACTGGGAATTTGTTGAGCTTCTTCAATAGGTCAATTAATGAATTTTCATCAAATTTTGGAAGTTTCCAGCCATTATTTCTTTGAGTATTATTTTGTTTCTTTCTCTTATCTCCTTCTGGTACCCCTCTTATGCATATGCTGCTGTGTTCAGTGGTGTCCCATATTTCTCTGAGGCTCTGTTGTTTACTACATTCTTTTTTCTCTGTCTTTTCATTACATAATCTCTATCAATCTATCATTGTGTTCACTGATTCTTTATTCTACCAACTGAAATCTATGACCACGCCCTTCTAGTGAATTTCTTACTTAATTATATTATATATTTATTTCCGTCCAGAATTTCCACCTTTCTCTTTTTTCAAAATCCATATCATCAAAATCCTTTGCTTTATTGTGTGCAAAGAGTATTAGTGGCTTTTGACCTTCCTGCATTTCTATTTTCTTGAAAAATTAGTGATTGATTCTCTCCAAAATAACCAGAGGAGAAATAAGGCAGAAAGTGTCTCCTCCTCACAGTCTCCACTGAGTTCCAAGACTAATAGAACAGAATGTAACCAGACTCTGAGTTCTTTGTGATATCTGAGCAATACATAGAATTCTTCAGTAATTTGTACATTCATTTTTTTCTACAGTGTCATCAAAGGACAAGCAGAAATCTTGATTCTTAACTATTACAATATAATGGCCTCACCTGTGACCACTTCCACATCATAATAGCAACAAGGTCGTGTGCATTCTGTCTGGATTGGTTGCATCCTCTGAAGTGTTACACAGACAAAGTTCCAAACGAAAAACTACCTAGTAAGAAAGTTTCGTACATCAGTGAATTTAATCTATATATTTAAATCGTTTCAGATGTAGAGATATAATCATGGGTGGTTTTTAAACTTTCATTCATGTGCTTCCTGTTTGCTACAACATTCTTCACAGTAATGTTTGTATTCACTTCATAGAGTTTCTGTGTTGCTAAAAACCCTTAAACAGTGAATAACTGATGCATTTTGTTCTACATCACAGGAAGTTCTTTAAAATCTTCGTCTTTGCTCCTATAGTTTCACAAGTAATACATCTGGTTTCATTAGTTAATGTTTTCTGAAAAATTTCATGAACTACATTGAGTCTGGTGTGCTGTTGTTATTTTCAGTATCAATATTACCATTTGGTAAGTGACCATTTTGTTTATCCTGCCTTCTCTCTTCTTATAAAATATCAGCAATTGTATTTAGTAGGTAATTTAAGAACCCATGGGCATCTTGTTGCTTGCAGAAAAGCTCATTTTCTTTCTGTAATCTTGTTTTGAACTTCTCGGGAGATATTACTTCAACCTTTTCCTTCTGTGTGGCTACACTGTGGAAGAAAGTTGCTGAGCACATTAAAATTTTCCTTCTTCCTAGGTTGTCTTGTATGCTAGAACTTTTTCCTGAAATGGATGACAAAAATAAAGCACATGAAGTACTGAATTCCCAAAATTGCATATATTCCCCAAATTGACTAACCCAAAAGTGCCCATTGCAGGTATTCCCAAAATTGACTAACCCAAAATAGTGCTCATTGACTGGAAACGATTCTGGGCCAATCTCTTTCTCTAATGCTGAAGCACTGGCACTCGTGATCCAGATGGAGGCAGGGGAGGAGAGAAGCCATGCCACCCACTTGCATTGCAAAGCACAGGCCACAAACCCACACACCACACCTGGCCGGCCACAATTGCCCGATTTCTTTTTTTGTAATTTCTGTCTCTTTATTAATATTATATATCTGTTAAAATGTTATAATAATACTTTCCTTTTGTTCTTTAAGCATAGTTTGCTTTAGTTCTTCAAATATATCACATTTGTAATGGCTCCTTTAAAATCTTTGTCTGTTTAGTCTGAAACCTGGGTCCTCTCACAGGCAGTTTGTGTTCACTATTTTTTTCCTGTGTATGAGCTGAACTGTCTTGTTTCTTGCATGTCTCTCTCTCTCTGTCTCTCTTTTTTTTTGGAGATGGAGTCTCGCTCTGTCGCCCAGGCTGGACTGGAGTACAGCGGCACAATCTCGGCTCACTGCAACGTCCACATCCCAGGTTCAAGCAATTCTCGTGCCTCAGCCTCCCAAATAGCTGGGATTACAGGCACCTGCCACCACACCCCACTAATTATTTTTATTTTTTGTTCTTTTAGTAGAAACAGGGTTTCACCATGTTGGCCAGGCTGGTCTGGAACTCCTGACTTCAAGTGATCTGCCCACCTCAGCCTCCCAATGTGCTGGGATTTACAGGCATGAGTTACCGTGTCTGGCCTCTTTGCATATCTTATAATATTTTATTGAAAACTGGACTTTCTGGATAGCATATTGTAGTAATTCTGAATATTAGTCCTCAGTACTCATTGTTGTTGGCCTGTTTATTCATTTAATGACTTCTCTGGACTATTTTAACAAAGTCTATTCACCACCTATGTGAAGCTTCTGATGTTTCTCTTCAGAGCACAAGCGTTTCCCATGCATATAGTCCTCCTGGGATGACAGTAGCTATGACAGACTCCCTTTGACTGTCTCTTTCCCTGATCTGTTATGCTGTTTGCTTCTATCAGTATCATACCTACCTGTTAAGCTCTGGTAATTGCTGGGGTAATGCTCTGTTGTTTCTAATAATACCCCAGGGAACAAATTGCTCTACAGTCTGTTCCAATTAAATTCTGTCCCCTATACTGAACTAATTTTGAGGCCATTCTTTGAAGTTTATTCTGAAGCCAGGAGGATTGTTCTTGGCTGTCTCTTTGATTTTCTCTGGTAAATACCTTCATGTTCTTGGGCGTGTTTTTCTGTTTTGTTTAATAACTGATATCCAGTCATTTCCTATTGTTCACTGAAATGACCTACTACTTAGCTTATTTCTCTCATGGAGATACTAGCCTCCTCTTGCTTACCATCAAAATCTTCATTGTTTTAAGAGCACTCTTGGGCTTGAACTCTCCCACACTCTATTCTCAATAAAGTCAGTTCTCTTGGGGAGAGCTTTGGAGTTCTCTGTTCTTATGACATTCTCCTCCCCCTGGGCAAAATCTTGGAACTACTAGCATGAAGCTAAGGTTAGGAACAGCAGCCCACTTTTCATGCGGTGGTAAACCTGTTTTATGAGCTGAGCAGAGCAGTGTGCAGAGGAGTAGCCTCTAATCTCTTGACTTGCCTCTCCCAGCATGGAACCTGTGCCCTAAGGGTGAGCTGGAGCATGGATGTTTTAAGCTCCAGTGTTCTCAGTCTACCTCACCTGGAGTAGAAGAACTTTTGCTCTACAGGTAAGGTCTTGGTGCAGAAAGGGAACCCCTGGCCTCTCAACTGTACTTGACTGGAATTTTACATCTGCAATACATAGCTGGGGTCATGAGAAATGTTGATGGCTTGCCTCTCTGTGGAAGATATCAGAGCCCTTGGCTGGGAGGTGGGGAGAAGGGGAGCCCTGTAATCTTAACCACACGTACCTGTAGTGGAGCCTCTGTCCTGCTGAGCTGGTGAGTGGGAGTGAGGAAAGGAGTGGGTTGTGACTCAAGTGCCAGTGATTCTCATTGTTCTTCCCAAGAGTTAGGAAATTGTCTTGCATAAATGTTTCCTCATTGGCTGTGTGCCCTTGAGACAATTTTCAGAGATTTTAAATGATTATATTTTTATAATTTTTTTTTACCAGTTATGGTTGTTTCACTGGGGAGCTCCTCACTCCGCATCCATTCCAGACGTAAGTCTGGGCTATTATCTTTTGGACATTATCCCATAAACCTCTCTTCTTCTTCTCAGAAGGAACTTTATTACTGTGTGATTTATAATTTATCAATATATTACTTGTAGCTCTAGAAATTGGCATCATGCCATAAACCACTTTGTACACTGCATGTCAATAAATTACAGCATCCTCATATATCAATATTGTATGTATAGACTTAGTGCCAACATGTATGAATAGGCACAACCTAACATAAGTACACCTGTTTATATACATGACATTCTGTAGGTCATATACAAGGAAAGAGAATAAGCAATTCTGGGTTACAGCCAATCTCAGTTGTAGTCATGCTACTGCCTCCAAACCCAATGTGACAAAGCAAGGATGGGAAAACTTTCTCCTTTCCCCATCCTTGATGGTCCCCCAGTTAACCCAGGATATGCTAGGCCAAACCAAGCCCTTTTCCTTCTCTAGCAGTTTCTTCCCAGAACCTCCCGGCAGAAGGTGGGCTTTGTTTTGTCCTCTGTTTAAAGAACTTTTTCCTTTTTTTTTTTTGGAAACAGAGTCTTGCTCTGTCACTCAGGCTGGAGTGCAGTGGCATGATCTGGCTCTCTGCAACCTCTGCCTCCCGGGTTCAAGCAATTCTTCTGCCTCAGGCTCCTGAGTAGCTGGGATTCCAGGCATGCACCACCACACCCGGCTAATTTCTGTATTTTTAGTAGAGACAGGGTTTCTCCATGTTGGTCAGAATGGTCTTGAACTCCTGGCCTCATGTGATCCACCTGCCTCATGTGATCCACCTGCCTCATGTGATCCAGCCTCCCAAAGTGCTGGGATTACAGGAATGAGCCACCATGCCTGGCCTAAAGAACTTTCTTTAAAGAACTTTGTCTAAAGTTGTTTGGAACTTTAGGAGTTCTTCTTTGCTCCTGCAACCCTCTATTCTGTCCAAATGTTCACTGACTACTAATACTCTATTCTAATTTACCTGAAAAAATGAAGGACCGACCTTCTGGATCTATTGCTTGATTAAGCCTTCAGGTACCTGCATACAAGATATATAAAAGGCTCAGTTTTATTCCATTTCCTTGGGTATTTTGTTTTGTTTTAATAACTGATATCCAGTCGTTTCCTGTTTTGTTCACTGAAGTATCATGTTATGTTTTACTCACATGCAGAGTTAACAAGTTTCTATTATGGGTTATCTCCATTTTCAAAAATATCTGAGGGCCTGTAGAATACACTTTAAATGCTTCAGGAAGTCAGTCATAACCTTTTATATTTGCCCATAGTTTGCTTTCTTGCCTCATCTCTGATCTCCCCGAGCACCACTTAAGAGAAAGCAACACCACTGCTTTCTCTTAAGCAGACCATCTATTTTATGTGTCAGTGCTTTTGCTTTCACAGATACTTAACCAAATGATTGTCACAGAATATCCTGATAGTAATATGAGATATCAGAGATATCAGGGACTCAGGCCACACCTATTAAATAAGTGACTACGTTGCGGTTTTATTTTTTTTTTGAAGTTGGAGTTCACTCTTGTTGCCCAGGCTGGAGTGCAGTGGCACGATCTCAGCTCACTATAACCTCCGCCTCCCAGGTTCAAGAAATTCTCCTGCCTCAGCTTCCCAAGTAGCTGGGATTACAGGTGCCCAGCACCACGCCCAGCTAATTTTTTGTATTTTTTAGTAGAGACAGCGTTTTGTCATGTTGTCTAGGCTGGTCTCAAACTCCTGACATACGGTCCATCCGCCTTGGCCTCCCAAAGTGCTGGGATTACAGACATGAGCCATTGCACTGGCCAGGGGGATTGTTTTTTATAAAGCTCTTCATTTGATTCTAAAGATGCTTAAGAACCAATGCTATTCTCTCTTCTCTTCCTGCAGTGGCCTCCCTATCATCAAGACTTTGCTTGACAAAGTCTTGCTTAACAAAAAGCAGAAAAAAAGAAGAAAAACCTAGACACAACTAAAATATTACCTTCCTTGAAAAGGTTTTCTCAATTCTGTCTGTATTCCTCAGCTAGCGGATATTTGTTATTCTTGGATAATTAGTATTAGAGCTCTCTTTCTGGGTTTAGGGAGTACCCTACATTCTGAATCAGAGATATTTTCTATCTTACAACTTAAAATGCCTACTACTTACTCTCCCAGCCTCTCTTACACATTGGGCATAAGTCCATAAACAGGACTGCCAATCAGGCATACTCACCACAGACTTTGAAACAAAAATTAGAGACATGAAAAAAACGTAGACTACAGACTCCATTTCTGGAGTCTTCATTTCTGAAGCAGCAGTAGCAGCTACTTCCAGTTTCCAAATATAACAGAAAAGTTATTATAGTGGCAACATATATCTTGCAGCTTCCAGACAGTAGCATTGCATGCTGCACGCTCCTTTCCTGGTTGGGTAACTTCCAAAGCTGTTTCTATAGCATCCTGAAGAATTATGTGAGGTGCTTCCTATCCTTTAATAAATGTATTTTCTGCTGAAATTACAAGTTGGGTTCTATTGCTGGTAACTAAGATGGAGGGACACCTCTGTACCCCCAAAGCACTTCATTCATAAGCCAATATCACAATAAACCAAACTATCTTATCGTTAATTGCCAGTAGAATATCAGTTAACTGAGTCAAGAAGGAAAGAAAGCACATTCTAGCCAGAAAAGCATAACAGGAGCCTGTGTAGCTGGAAGGGACATAGAAGGTACCAGGGACTAAAGGGACAGTGTGTCTGGAAGATCAAATGAAGTAACTGGTGAAGAGTGTCCATGGATAGGAAGTTGTTAGAGGAATTAAGTAACTGAATCATACTGTTAGCAGTGGTGAATCCGTATGGGTTTGCAACAACCTCGGTTCTTACCTCCTCAGACGAAAGAATTCAACAGGGCAGAGTGAGAGACTGAGGCAAGTTTTAGAGCAGGAGTGAAAGTTTATTAAAAAGCTTTCAAGCAGGAAGGAAACGAAGTAAAGTACACTTGGAAGAGGACCAAGCAGGTGATTTGACAGATCAAGTGTGTGGTTTGACCTTTGACTTGGGATTTTATATGTTGGCATGTTTCTGGGGGAATTACGTCCCTTTTCCCCTGATTCTTCCCTTGGGGTGGGCTGTCCTCCTGAGCAGTGGCCTACCAGCACTTGGGAGGGGCTGTATGCATAGTGTATTTACCAGAGTTGTACATGTGCTCACTTGAGGCATTCTTTCCTTACCAATCTCGTGTCCTTAGAAGAAGGTCATATACCAGTTAAACTCTGCCATTTTGCCTCTTAGTGTATATGCTTGCACCCACTTGCCTAACTCCTGAGATCTTACCAGAAAGCTGCTGATCACCAGTTTCAGGTGTTTTTATCTATTGGGAGATTGCCTTTCCCTGGCACCAGCTGTGACCGATTATTATTTTAGGGAGACAGACCATCCGCCTGACGATCACCTGATGGTTGCCTGACATTCTTGGTTGGGGGTGGGGGGCACTCTCCTGCCCTGCTCGTGTGTGACTAGCTACCTACTGTAATGATACTAGCTGTATAAGACCATGTGAATATATTTTTAAGTTCAAGAATAACATAAAGCTATTGAGTCTTTATAAATGGCAGATACTATGCTCAGATTCATATTTTGAAAAACATCCGCTTGCTTTGGGCATGAAGAATAGATTGGAGGTGGGAAAATACTGGTGATTTTAGTTGGATTTGTGATTTGCTCATAGTGTTAAGTTCTGTATTATTGTTCCAAGTGATCACTGCCTCCAGACCATATCTTTCTATTAATGCTCACTTTTTCCTTTTGGAGCAATCTGGAATGAAGACTTTCCCTTCCCATCAAAAAGCCTTTTATTTTAACCTTTAAAGCTACCTAAGACACAGAACAGGCTAGAGCAATATTTTCTCCATGCTTCTTGCTGTTATTAATAGCTCTTGCTAATAGAGACCTAATTTTTTAAAGTCAATGTTCTGCTGAAGAGACTTAAACTTATATCAAGTCCATTTAATTACATATAGATGTGTGACTTAGATTGGATTATTTTTCTATCCAGATATTAAAGCAATTCTGTTTTGGGTTTTTGTTCATTTGTTTTTTGGGGTTTTCTGGAGACACGGTCTTACTCTGTCACTCAAGCTAGTGTGCAGTGGTGCCGTCATGGCTCACTGCAGCCTCAACCTCCTGGTTTCAAGTGATCCACCTCAGCCTCCTGAGTAGCTGGGGCTACAATGTACACCACCCTACCTGGCTAATTTTTTTTTTTATTTTTTTAGAAATGGGGTCTCACTATCTTGCCCAGGCTTCTGTTTTATTTTGAAAGCATGGTTACTTTCATCTTACTCTTTTCAAACTAAAGTGAAAAGTAAAATGATATACCACACTAAAATGTATATGTTTCATTATATCATATATACATTATATGTTATACATTATTATATATTATATATCTTTATTTATAGAACGATTCAAAAATAAAATTTGAAGATATTATTTATATTTTTAGTTGGTCTCAGAAAGTGAAATAATGATTGCAGATCACCAGATTGCAAATGACCAGCAAAATAATTGGAGCTGCTATTGGTTTTTAATAAGTGGAACCTTCTGAATTTTAGCAAATCCAGCAAATCATTACAAAAGGCATTGAGCAGTAAATCAGACAAACAATTTGGTGTTTCGTTAATTAGTATATTCAAGCCATTTAAGCTTCTGAAGAATAAGGTTGCCCTGCCAGAAAATCTTTCCAAGCATACTTAAAAAAGCAATATTCTAAACAAAGGCACAGCATTTGGTTGCTAATATATGCAAAGTTGGTAGGGAAAAAGTCTGTGTGGCTACATGTCAGGCCAGGCGGCTTACCACAACAGCACAGCAGGGAGCAAGGGGAAGTATTAGAGGTTAAAGGCAAAGACAAAGAGGAGATTACCAGTTCCAGAGTGTTATTTCATATAAGAATGATTTCGTTTGCTGTTGTTGACCTTATCTGTCCACATCATTTCTTAGTTATTTTAACCGACAAAAAAGAAAAGTGTAGAATATTAATAAGAAAAAATAAAAGCATATATTCTTTGTCTAAAGTAAATTTCAGGAAATACTAGGTTTAACAATTTGAAAAGATCTGTCATTTTTGTGAGTCAAAAATGATTGATTATGGGCAATTTCATGTGGTTCAACCTAATCAAACCTACCAGTGGATTGTAATATATCACAATATACAGCATGTTGCAAATACAGTTTGCTCACTCTGAATAGATTTGGATATCTTTTTCTTTTTTTATTATCAAAAATTATTTATAACAGAAAATATTTATACTTTTATCTAATGAATTAATTAGGTGTCAGAAACACTTGATGTGGACATTTTTAATAGAGATTATCAAGCTCAAAAGAAATCTTTAAAGTACTGAGGGGGCAATAGAGTACAAAGGACCTCAAAGCTTAATGCTGATGAACTGAGCCAACCTATAATGCCCTCATCAATCTCTCAGCTGATATTCCAGGATTCAGAGATTTTCCACAGCCATATATCCACACTGCAGATCTCCCTGATTTCTAGGAGTCTGAAATCTCAGGAAAGATAAGCGTCAATGTAATAATAATAATAATAATAGCAGCTAACACCTAAATAGTATTTACTGTACCCAGACACTGTTTTAAGTGTTTTACATATATTAATTCATTTAATCGTCAAAGCAATCCAATTAAATAGGTAATATTAACATTAACAAATAGGTGAGGAAATGCAGGCACACAACAGTTAAGCAATTTGCCCAAAAGTGCCACAGTAAGTAAGTACCTGAGCCAAAATTTAATCCCAGGCTTTCTGGCACAAGAGTCAGTACTTAACCAGCAGCAAACTGTTTCTCAATATTAAAAAAGTCTAGCATCACTGAATCAATTCTAGTACATTGTGGGTTGCAAAATTAGTTGAGATACCGACATCCTTAATAAAGCTTTTCAAGCTTCTTTTCATTCTAATAGCTAGTATTTTGGACTACGTTAAAGAAAAAATTATGGAACAATAAAGAAGACTTTGTTCAGGGACGACTGCACTGGGGGCTGCAGTGGGAGAGACAGATTGGGCCCAACTCTAACTCCAATAAGGGCAGTGGGTATCTATAGCCAAGGAGCAGAGTGGGTGTCAGTGGATGGAAAATTACTGAAAGGAAACATCAGGGGTAAGGAGAATTCTGGCTAAACTGACGTCACAGGGTTATTTTAAAAGGCAGGCCATATGATCAGATACCAAGGATGGGAGATTTTTGCTAAACTGATCCAGCAGGATACTTGCTTTAAGTGGACTAAACAGGCAGAGTCCCTAGACTAAGGATGGAGTCCAAGATTGAAGCTTTGTTGAGAGGAGGACTCAGAGGAGCCTAACTAATGTTTAGTCAAAGGAGGGAGTTTCTGTCAATCCTCCCTATGGTTCAAAAGAAAGAAGAGTCAATCTTCTTTCCTTTGAGTAATAGAAGTCCATTCCTCGTTTGGTAGAGGATATCTGCCGGATGTATGAACAATCAGGCATTTAATGAGGGGCATTTCTATGAAACAGAAAAAGAAAAACCAAGATTAATGTCTACAAACCCAGTTTCTGTGTCCAGAAGGCAGCCAGTCAAGAACATTTCTGGATATTGGGCTCAAAGCATCTTTAAATGGTCGACTGAGGGTAAGAGAAGCAACCCAAGAAATTTCCTGGTTTGCAATTTGAATGTGTTTAGCAATGACATCGGGTGAACTTTCTGAGGGGCCCAAACAGCAGCAGCATGATGGTTGCCTGCACACAATCTGTTACGGCAATTTGTTTGAAGTTCGTGTCAAGTTGTCCAGCCTCAGCTTGCAGAGCTTTGGGAAAATGGCAGTTTTAGTTCGTAGTGATGCCAAAGCAGAAGGATGGGAGAAAAAATTAGAATGTTAGTTTGAACACTTGTAGCCAGATATCAAAGGAAACTAGAATTCTGGATCCTGTCCAGTTTACAAGGATATAACGAAACCTCAAAGACAATGAACAGAGCTAGAATCTAGTAATAGGTCCACTTTGGTTTTCCACTGAAACAAAATTTTTTACAATCTTTCCCCCTTTTTAATTTTGTATTACAAAATAAATCTAGTGTCATTAGATTTGGCCTTATTATTTAAATAAGCATAGCAAGAATGGTAATCGATCACATAGGCCTTTTAAAATTTGCTTTGTTTGAACTTTTCATAAGGAATCTCAGATTAAACTTTTAAAACCCAGGCTAGCATACCAAGCCAAGAACTCACCATCAGATTTTGCCACCTATTATGCCTGCAGATTTGAGTGAATTCCTCTCTTCTCTAGGTCGCCAAGGTATCCAGAGTTTCCTGGGCCTCCCAGGAAGAGACTTCTGTATTCAATTTTAAGAATGGGAACCCTGTCAGCCAGATACCTGACTGGTATCTCAAGAGGGCTTTATAAGCAATAATTTATAAAGTTGACTCTAGTTTCTTAAATCTGTTTAGTCATATCTGATTCTGTGTACTTCATTCTAAAATATGCCATTTCAATCAAAGCCTTGGTAATATAATCAATGTCTCCAGCTCTGTCCTGCTATAATAAAGACATATTTTTATTGACCTTGTACAAACAACTATATTGCCATAAAAACAATAATAGTCAATAATGTATCCATATTTTGGAGAGATTAGGCAGAGAGGAAAAAATAAATGTTTCATTTTGTTTACAAAGGCATAATCTGTAAGATTGCTGTAAGCTAAGGATAGTTTAAGAGAAAAACATTTCTTTAAATATGGAAAACAAAACAATAAAGAACAAGCAATATTCCAAATAAAAACTAATAAAAGTTCATTCAGTCTCATGTAATTAATTTTTGTTCTGCTTGATCTTGAATTAATAGTTTTATTAATAAGCCCATCAACTTCTAAGGATCTGATAACAGTTTATTTGAAAAGATAATTTGGTTGTTTCTGTGACACACAACAATAATAACTGGAAAAGGGGATTTTGACAAAGTCCTATGAACGTCATGTAATTTCTGGAATATTTATATCAAAATTCCAAATTTATTCCAAAATTCTGGAAATTTATATCAATGACATATACTAATACAAATAGAAAACAAATAAGCTTAAACATCACATTTTATTTGACAGTGCCTCCTATGTAATTTAACATGTCAAATACACCAACGTAGGGTAACATCCTTTTTTTTTTTT
>NW_012115322.1:4757444-4757830 GCF_000951035.1 Colobus angolensis palliatus | reverse complement strand
TTTTTTCCAATTCTGTGAAGAAAGTCATTGGTAGCTTGATGGGGATGGCATTGAATCTATAAATGACCTTGGGCAGTATGGCCATTTTCACGATACTGATTCTTCCTATCCGTGAGCATGGAATGTTCTTCCATTTGTTTGTGTCCTCATGTATTTCGTTGAGCAATGGTTTGTAGTTCTCCTTGAAAAGGTCCTTCACATCTCTTGTAAGTTGGATTCCTAGGTATTTTATTCTCTTTGAAGCACTTGTGAATGGAAGTTCACTCATGATTTGGCTCTCTGTTTGTCTGTTATTGGTGTATAAGAATGCTTTTGATTTTTGCACATTGATTTTGTATCCTGAGACTTTGCTGAAGTTGCTTGTCAGCTTAAGGAGATTTTGGGCT
>NW_012115322.1:4745713-4756829 GCF_000951035.1 Colobus angolensis palliatus | reverse complement strand
ATTAATTATTGCCTCAATTTCAGAGGCTGTTATTGGTCTATTCAGGGATTCAGCTTCTTCCTGCTTTAGTCTTGGGAGGGTGTATGTGTCCATGAATTTATCCATTTCTTCTAGATTTTCTATTTTATTTGTGTAGAGGTGTTTTAGAACGTTCTCTGATGGTAGTTTGTATTTCTGTGGGATCGGTGGTGATATACCCTTTATCATTTTTTGTTGTATCTATTTTATTCTTCTCTCCTTTCTTCTTTATTAGTCTTGCTAGCAGTCTATCAGTTTTGTTGATCTCTTCAAAAAACCAGCTCCTGGATTCATTGATTTTTTTGAAGAGTTTTTTGTGTCTCTATCTCCTTCAGTTCTGCTCCAGTCTTAGTCATTTCTTGCCTTCTGCTAGCTTTTGCATGTGTTTGCTCTTGCTTCTCTAGTTCTTTTAATTCTGATGTGAGGGTGTCAATTTTAGATCTTTCCTGCTTTCTCTCGTGGGCACTTAGTG
Organism: Colobus angolensis palliatus; assembly: GCF_000951035.1. Taxonomy (NCBI): domain Eukaryota; kingdom Metazoa; phylum Chordata; class Mammalia; order Primates; family Cercopithecidae; genus Colobus; species Colobus angolensis. The sequence goes on along the minus strand of NW_012115322.1, from coordinate 4,756,339 downwards.
CTATAAATTTCCCTCTACACACTACTTTAAATGTGTCCCAGAGATTCTGGTATGTTGTATCTTTGTTCTCATTGGATTCAAAGAACATCTTTTTTTCTGCCTTCATTTCGTTATGTACCCAGTAGTCATTCGGGAGCAGAACATCATTCTTTTTACAGGATTAGAGCATTTAGGATTTGATTGGGGAACTTTGTCAAAAATGTTAAGAGTTGTAACACTTGATTAAATGGGATACAGGTCACTGTGAAACAATACTTAGTTGTTTCTTTAACCATAGTAATTATAAAAGGTTTTGCAGGCAAATGCAAAAATTTACATAATTGTAAAAAAGAAACCTTCAGTCTTTTAAAAATTGATAAGACTTAGGTTTTTTAAGTAATTGAAAACGGACTAGAAAACTTTATTCTTTTAACAAAGAGAAAATTCGATTGTAGCTTTTGATCAGTAAATTATGAGCTCTATTTTTTTAAAGAACTTTATAAGTAAATCTATCCAATCTTAGCAAGTTGACTATACAAAATTTCTTTTTCACAAACCTTTTACAACCATTTTACATCCATTCAGTTTTTATCGTACTCTTTTCCTCTTTCACATCCTAAAACAACAGTCATCTTACTTTAGTAGAAAATTATCCCTTTTTCCTCAATGAAAACACATTTTTAAATCTTTTATACTATTTCTCACTAAAAACACATCTTCCTTTTCTTACACACTTTGCACACAAAGTTGTTTCCCTTTACCTTTATTGTTTCTAGTAGTTTAAATTAAACATATTGGTTATACTTTTTTTTTTGAGACGGAGTCTTGCTCTGTCACCCAGGTTGGAGTGCTGTGGCCGGATCTCAGCTCACTGCAAGCTCCGCCTCCCGAATTCATGCCATTCTCCTGCCTCAGCCTCCCGGGTAGCTGGGACTACAGGCGCCACCACCTCGCCCGGCTAGTTTTTTTTGTAGTTTTTAGTAGAGACGGGGTTTCACCGTGTTAGCCATGATGGTCTCGATCTCCTGACCTCGTGATCCGCCCGTCTCGGCCTCCCAAAGTGCTGGGATTACAGGCTTGAGCCACCGCGCCCGGCTGGCTATACTTTTTTATTATACTTTACATTCTGGGATACGTTTGCAGAATATGCACATTTATTACATAAGTATACACGTGCCATGGTGGTTTGCTGTACCCATGAACCCATCATCTACATTAGTTATTTCTCCTAATGCTATTGCTCCCCTAGCCCCCCACCCCCTGACAGACCCAGGTGTGTGATGTTCCCCTCCCTGTGACGATGTGTTGTCATTGTTCAGTTCCCACTTATGAGTGAGAACATGTGACGTCTGGTTTTCTGTTCCTGTGTTACTTTGCTGAGAATGATGATTTCTAGCTTCATCCATGTCCCTTCAAAGGACATTAGCTCATTTTTTTTTTTACAGCTGCATAGTATTCCATGGTGTATATATGCCACAATTTCTTTATCTAGTCTATCACTGACGGGCATTTGACTTGGTTCCCAGTCTTTGCTATTGTGAGCAGTGCTGCAATAAACATATGTGTGCATGTGTTTTTATAGCAGAGTGATTTATAATCCTTTGGGTATATACCCAGTAATGGGATTGCTGGGTCAGATGGTTCTAGATCCTTGAGGAATCACTGCACTGTTTTCCACAATGGTTGAATTAATTTACACTCCACCAACAGTGTAAAAGCATTCCTATTTTTCTGCATCCTCTCTAGCATCTGTTGTTTCCTAACTTTTTAATGCTCACCATTCTAATTGGCATGAGATGGTATCTCATAGTGGTTTTGATTTGCATTTCTCTAATGACCAGTTGTAATGAGTTTTTTTTTTTCATATGTTTGTTGCCCTCATAAATGTCTTCTTTTGAGAAGTGTCTGATCATATACTTTGCCCAGTTTTTGATGGGGTTGTTTCTTGTTTTCCTGTAAATTTGTTTAAGTTCCTTGTAGATTCTGGATATTAACCTTTTGTCAGGTGGATAGGTTGCAAACATTTTCTCGCATTCTGTAGGTGGCCTGTTCACTCTGATGATAGTTTCTTTTGCTGTACAGAAACTCTTTAGTTTAATTAGATCTCATTTGTCAATTTTGGCTTTTTTGGCATTGCTTTTGGTATTTTAGTCTTGAAGTCTTTGCCCATGCCTATGCCCTGAATGGTATTGCCTAGGTTTTCTTCTAGGGTTTTTGTGGTTTTAGGTCTTATGTTTAAGACTTTAATCCATCCTAAGTTAATTTTTCTATAAAGTGTAAGGAAGGGGTCCAGTTTCAGTTTTCTCCATATGATTAGCCAGTTTTCCCAACAACATTTATTAAATAGGGAATCCTTTCCCCATTGCTTGTTTTTGTCAGCTTTGTCAAAGATCAGATAATTGTAGATGTGTGGCATTATTTCTGAGGCCTCTGTTCTGTTTCATTAGTCTATATATCTGTTTTGGTACCAGTATCATGCTGTTTTGTTTAGTGTAGCCTTGTTGTATAGTTTGAAGTCAGGTAGCATGATGCCTACAGCTTTGTTCTTTTTGCTAAGGATTGTCTTGGCTATACAGGCTCTTTTTTGGTTCCACATGAAATTTAAAGTACTTTTTTCTAATTCTGTGAAGAAAGTCAATGGCAGATTGATGGGGATAACGTTGAATCTAGAAATGACTTTGGGCAGTATGGCCATTTTCACGATATTGATTCTTCCTATCCATGAACTTGGAATGTTTTTCCATTTGCTTGTCTCCTCTTTTATTTCCTTCAGCAGTGCTTTATAGTTCCCCTTGAAGAGGTCCTTCACATCCCTTGTAAGTTGTATTCCTAGGTATTTTATTCTCTTTGTAGCAATTGTGAATGGGCGTTCACTCATGATCTGGCTCTCTGTTTGTCTGTTATTGGTGTATAGGGTGATTTTTGCATGTTGATTTCGTATCTTGACACTTTGCTGAAGTTGCTTATCAGCTTGAGATTTTGGGCTGAGATGATGGGGTTTTCTAAGTATAAAATCATGGCATCTGCAAACAGAGACAATTTGATGTCCTCTGTTTCTATTTGAATACTCTGTATTTCTTTCTCTTGCCTGATTGCCCTGGCCAGAACTTCAAATACTATCTTAAATAGGAATGGAGAGAGAGGGCTTCATTCTCTTGTGCCGGTTTTCAAAGGGAATGCTTCCAGCTTTTGCCCATTCAGTATGATATTGGCTGTAGGTTTGTCATAAATAGCTCTCATTATTTTGAGATATGTTCGATCAATACCTAGTTTATTGAGAGTTTTTAGCATGAAGGGGTGTTGAATTTTATCAAAGGCCTTTTCTGCATCTATTGAGATAATCATGTGGTTTTTGTCATTGGTTCTGTTTAAGTGATGGATTATGTTTACTGATTTACATATGTTGAACCAGCCTTGCATCCCATGGATAAAGTCAGCTTGATCGTGCTGGATAAGCTTTTTGATGTGCTGCTGGATTCGGTTTGCCAATATTTTATTGAGAATTTTTGCATCGATGTTTATCAGGGATATTGGCCTGACGTTTTCTTTTTTTGTTGTGTCTTTGCCAGGTTCTAGTATCAGAATGATGCTGCCCTCATAAAATGAGTTAGGAAGGAGTCCTTCCTTTTCTGTTGTTTGGAATAGTATCAGAAGGAATGGTACCAGCTTCTCTTTGTACCTTTGGTAGAATTTGGCTGTGAATCCATCTGTTCCTGGGCTTTTTTTTTGGTTGGTAAGCTATTAATTACTGCCCCAATTTCAGAACTTGTTATTACTCTATTCAGGGATTCGACTTCTTCCTAATTCAGTCTTGGGAAGGTGTATGTGTCCAGGAATTTATCAATGTCTTCTATATTTTTCTAGTTTATTTGTGTAGAGGTGTTTATAGTATTCCCTGATGGTAGTTTGTATTTCTGTGGGAACAGTGGTGATATCCTCTTTATCATTTTTTATTGTGTCTGTTTGATTCTTCTCTCTTTTCTTCTTTATTAGTCTGGCTAGTGGTCTATGTATTTTGTTAATCTCTTCAAAAACCCAGCTCCTGGATTCATTGATTTTTTGAAGGGTTTTTCGTGTCTCTGTTTCCTTCAGTTCTGCTCTGATCTTAGTTATTTCTTGTGTTCTGCCAGCTTTTGAATTTGTTTGCTCTTACTTGTCTAGTTCTTTTAATGGTGATGTTAGGGTGTCAATTTTAGATCTTTCCTGCTTTTTCCTGTGGGCATTTAGTGCTATAAATTTCCCTCTAAACACTGCTTTAGCTGTGTCCCAGAGATTCTGGTATGTTGTATCTTTGTTCTCATTGGTTTCAAAGAACATCTTTGTGTCTGCCTTGATTTCATTATTTACCCAGTAGTCAGTCATTCAGGAGCAGATTGTTCAGTTTTCATGTAGTTGTGCAGTTTTGAATGAGTTTCTTAATCCTGACTTCTAATTTGATTGCACTCTGGTCTGAGAGACTGTTTGTTACAATTTCTGTTCTTGGAGTGTTTTACTTCCAATTATGTAGTCAATTTTAGAATAAGTGCTATGTGATGCTGAGAAGAATGTGTATTCTGTTGATTTGGGGTGGAGAGTTCTGTACATGTCTATTAGGTCAGCTTGGTCCAGAGCTGAGTTCAAGTCCTGAATGTCCTTGTTAATTTTCTGTCTAGTTGATCTGTCTAATATTGACAGTGGGGCGTTAAAGTCTCCCACTATTATTGTGTGGGAGTCTAAGTCTCTTTGTAGGTCTCTAAGAACTTGCATTATGAATCTCTCAGTGCTTCTGTATTAGGTGCATATATATTAGGTTAGTTACTTCTTCTTGTTGCATTGATCCTTTTACCATTATGTAAAGCCTTTCTTTGTCTTTTTTTACCTTTGTTGGTTTAAAGTCTGTTTTATCAGAGACTAGGATTGCAACCCCTGCTTTTTATTGCTTTCTATTTGCTTGGTAAATATTCTCCATCCCTTTATTTTGAACCTATGTGTGCCTTTGCATGTGAGATGGGTCTCCTGAATACAGCACACTGATCGTTCCTGACTTTCTCCAATTTGCCAGTCTGTATCTTTTAATTGGGGCATTTAGCCTGTTTACATTTAAGTGTAATATTGTTATGTCTGAATTTGATCCTGTCATTATGATGCTGGCTGGTTATTCTGCCTGTTAGTTGATGCAGTTTCTTCATAGTGTCAACGGACTTTACAATTTGTTATGTTTATGCAGTGGCTGACACCGGTTTTTCCTTTCCATTTTTAGTGCTTCCTTCAGGAGCTCTTGTAAGGCTGGCCTGATGGTGACAGAATCTCTCAGCATTTGCTTGTCTGTAAAGGATTTTATTTCTCCTTTGCTTATGAAGCTTAGTTTGGTTGCATATGAAATTTTGGGTTGAAAATTCTTTTCTTTAAGAATGTTGAATATTGGTCCCTACTCTCTTCTGGCCTCTTCTGCAGACAGAGCTGCTATTAATCTGATGGGATTCCCTTTATGGGTAACCTGACCTTTCACTCTGGTTGCTCTTAACATTTTTTCCTTCATTTCAACCTTGGTGAATCTGACCATTATGTGTCTTGTGGTTGCTCTTCTCAAGGAGTATCTTTGTGTTGTTCTCTGTATTTCCTGAATTTGAATGTTGACCTGTCTTGCTAGGTTGGGGATGTTCTCCTGGATAATATCCTGGAGCGTGTTTTCCAACTTGGTTGCATTCTCCCCATCACTTTCAGGTACACAAATCAAATGCAAGTTTGGTCTTTTCACATAGTCCCATATTTCTTCGAGGCTTTGTTCATTCCTTTTCATTCTTTTTTCTCCAATCTTGTCTTCCCACTTTATTTCATTAAGTTGATCTTCAATCTCTGCTATCCTTTATTCCACTTGATCGATTCTGCTATTGATACTTGTGTATACTTCACGAAGCTGTTGTTCTGTGTTTTTCAGCTCCATCAGGTCATTAATGTTCTTCTCTAAACTGGTTTTTCTACTTAGCAATTCCTGTAACCTTTTTTCAAGGTCCTTAGCTTCTTTGCGTTGAGTTAGAACATGCTCCTTTAGCTCAGAGGAGTTTGTTATTACCCACCTTCTGAAGTCTACTTCTGTCAGTTTATCAGACTCATTCTCTGTTCAGCTTTGTTCCCTCGCTGGCGAGGAGTTGTGATCCTTTGGAGGAGAAGCATTCTGGTTTTTGGAATTTTCAGCCTTTTTGAGCTGGTTTTTCCTCATCTTCCTGGATTTATCTACCTTTGGTCTTTGATGTTGGTGACCTTCAAATGGGGTTTCTGTGTGGATGTCCTTTTTGTTGATGTTGATGCTATTCCTTTCTGTTTATTAGTTTTCCTTCTAACAGTCAGGCTTCTCTGCTGCGGGTCTGCTGGAGTTTGCTGGAGGTCCACTCCAGACCCTGTTTCCCTGGGTATCACCAGCACAGGCTTCAAAACAGCAAAGATTGCTGCCTGTTCCTTCCTCTGGAAGGTTTGTCCCAGAGTGGCACCCGCTAGATGCCACCTGGAGCCCTCCTGTATGAGGTGTCTGTCGACCCCTGCTGGGAGGTGTCTCCTAGTCATGAGGCATGGGGGTCAGGGACCCATTTGAGGAGGCAGTCTGTCCCTTAGCAGAACTCAAGCACTGTGCTGGGAGAGCTGCTGCTCTCTTCACAGGTGGCAGGCAGGAACATTTGCGTCCATTGAAGCTGTACCCACAGCTGCCCCCTTCCCCCTGGTGCTCTGTCCCAGGGAGTTGGGAGTTCTATGTATAAGCCCCTGGCCAGGATTGCTGCCTTTCTTTCAGAGATGCCGTTCCCAGAGAGGAGGAATCTAGAGAGGCAATCTGGCTACAGTGGCTTTGCCAAGCTGTGGTGGGCTCCGCCCAATTCAAACTTCCCAGCGGCTTTGTTTACACTGTGAGGGTAAAACCACCTACTGAAGCCTCAGTAATGGCAGACACCCCTCCCCGCTCCAAGCTCGAGCCTCCCAGGTTGACTTCAGACTGCTCTGAAATTCTGCAAGAATTTCAAGTCAGTGGATCTTAGCTTACTGGGCTTTGTGGGTATGGGATCTGCTGAGCTAGACCACTTGGCTCCCTGGCTTCAGCCCCCTTTCCAGAGGAGTGAACAATTCTGTCTCACTGGCGTTCTAGGTGCCACCGGGGTATGAACAAAAATTCCTGCAGCAAGCTCAGTGTCTACCCAAACGACTGCTCCGTTTTTGCTTGAAACCCGGGGCCCTAGTGGCATAGGCACCCGAGGGAATCTCCTGATCTGAAGGTTGTGAAGACCATGGGAAAAGCAGAATATCTGGGCTAGAACATCAGAATATCTGGGCTGTTCCTAATGGCACAGTCCCTCAATGCTTCCCTTGGCTAGGGGAGGGAGGTCCCTGACCCCTTGTGCTTCCAGGGTGAGGCAACGCCCCACCCTGCTTCTGCTTGCCCTCCATGGGCTGTACCCACTGTCTGACCAGTCCCAGTGAGATAAGCTGGGTACGTAAGTTGGGAATGCAGAAATCACCCGCCTTCTGCGTTGATCTCACTGGGAGCTGCAGATCGGAGCTGTTCCTATTTGGTCATCTTGCCAGCTACCCTGCTTGTACTTTTTAGCCATCAGTAGTCTTTTCCTTACAGAGAAAACTAGGAAGTAGAAAACTGTAAACTGTCTGTCATAGATCAGCATTTTATAAACATACCATCTCACAATTCCTACAGACATACGCTTCCTCATACTATAGTTTTTCATGTGGCAAAAAGACTTTTTTTTACAGACCTAGATGTCTTAACTTCTTTGTATTGTGTGAAAACAAGATGCCAAAAGTTGATCAACTTATGTTCAGCAATTAATGTTTCAGTGTTATAGTTTTTGTTTTTGTTTTTGTTTTTAAGACAGAGTCTCACTCTGTCACCCAGGCTGGACTGCAGTGGTGCCATCTTGGCTCACTGCAACCTCCACCTCCCAGGTTCAAGCGATTCTCCTCTCTCAGCCTCCCGAGTAGCTGGGATTACTGGTGGTGCCACCACACCCAGCTAATTTTCTGTATTTTTAGTAGAGACGAGGTTTCACCATGTTGGCCAGGCTGGTCTCAAACTCCTGGCCTCAGGTGATCCGCCCACCTTGGCCCCTCAAAGTGCTGGGATTACAGACAAAACTGGGTGTGTTCAGGGTGGTATGGCCATAGGCAAGTGCTGGGATTACAGATGTGATCCACGGTGCCCAGCCTGTTTCAGTAGTTTTATCTTTCTTAGAAATTATTTAGATATTCAGTAACTATCTCTTACTCAACATAGCATAACTCTAAAGTTTCAAGTTACCAAAAAGATTGTGGCAACTGTTTTTAGGCATATATATATACATATGGTTATTTTAGGGATGGTTATTATTAAAAAGCTCATTTATAAGCTTTTGTTGACTTATATCCATTCAATTCACTTGTTTGTAACAACTGTGTACTGTTCATGGATATGAGACATTAAACAAAGCTAGCCATTATCTTTTTTTCTTTCTTTTCTTTTTCTGAGGAGAGGGGAACTAAGAACAGAGACCAAGATTAGAGCCTAGTTAAAAAGAGGACTCAGAGGAGCTTGATTAAAATTTTGTCAGAGGAACTTTTTCCATAGTTCTTTAGCTAGGTTACAGATTGCTCATCTCCATATTCTAGACCAACCTGCATCCTGCTGCTACATTAGTATAAGTAAATCATCACTTTAATCCTGTTGCTACCTTGCTCAAATCCCTCTTATGGTCCCACATATCCACTGCCAGAAAAGGATTTAAACAAAGGTAGCATAGCTGAAAGCACCTCCCCAGAAGCTCAATATTTCCTTGAAGTCTCTTGTTTTACATTAAAAATTCACGTTTTACATTTCACTCCAAAATACACCTGTTTGTTTTAATATAAAAAGAATGTTTTAAATTAGGTATCACTTAAATTTCTTCACTTAATTCTTCAAATGTTCAAGTAAAATTGAAGAGTCGAGAAGATGCTTCGTGTTTATCCTGGGCCTTCCAGTGGACCATGAGGTATATATTTGTACTTGAAAAGCCCAAGTATACAGAATACATTTTAGGTGACTTTGCTTCATTTTTAAGACCCTCAATTATCTCGCCCCAGTGCAACCTTCCCATCTTGCTGTTTCCCTTCATTAATCCTCTGATAAATCCATTCATCTACTCATCTACAATTATTTACAACATGCCCACCATGTACCAGGCACTGCTTTCTGAAGATGTCTTATAATGTATACCACCCATATATCTTTGCTTTTGTCCTTTCTCCTTACTTAGAATATCTTCCCTCTTTACTTCTGTCTGCTAATCTTTAGGACCAATTTTAACACTAGTTGTATTAATCCATTCTCACATTACTATAAAGAACTGCCTAAGACTGGGTACTTTATAAAGAAAAGTGGCTTAATTCACTCACAGTTCCATAAACTGTACAGGAAGCATGGCTGGGGAGGCCTCAAGAAACTTAAAATCATTGGTGAAGGGGAAGCAGGCACGTGTTTTATGGCCAGAGTAGGAGGAAGAGAGCAAAGGGGCTGGTGCTGCATACTTTTAAACAATGAGATCTCATGAGAACCCACTCCTTATCATGAGAACAGCCAGGGGAAAATCTACCCCCATGATCCAATCACCTCCCACCAGGGCACTCCTCCAATACTGAGGATTACAATTTGACATGAGATTTGGCCAGGGACACAAATCCAAATCACAACACCTGCTTTTCCTGACTACCCCAATCAGGACTCTGAATTCCTATAAAACTTACTTGATACTTATTATATAATAGTCTATATTCTTGATATTTGTATGAGTAGGTCTTGTAAATTTTTTAAGGAAGAGTTCATGATGCAGAGAAGCATGTAGATTACATTTGGGTATATAAGATGAAAGTAAACATGTATTTATAGTTTATTATTTATTATGTACAATCTGATATCCTCAGCTTGCTACCAAATTGGTGGGCACTTAGGAGTTGTTCCCACCAGTAATATAACATTATAATGCTTGAAATAGATACATTCAGTGACGCAAGATTTAAGTTACAGTGCAGTGATACCTTACATTTCTTAAATAAAATCATCATATTTCTTAAAAAAATTCAACCCAGAATCTAGCATAGTACTTGGTTCATAGTTGATATTAAATAAATACTTCTTATAATAATAAATGAATGGATGAACAAATTGAAAAACATGAAGTTGATGGTTAATAACAAAAATATTTTTAAAAGGAAAAAGGAGGAAAATTATACGTAAAAGATAGAAGCTTATTTTACATCAGAGTGTTTGGTAGGAAGAAAAGTCAAGAATATGCAGAAGATTAAGTTGATTAGTCTTTCAGACCAGGTCAGTTTTTGTGTTGACCTTGTGCTTTGTTATTTTTTGTTTTGAGATTTTAAAAGCATTTAGATGGAACTACAGTTACACATCTTCAGTTATTGGGAAAAGCATCAGGGTACTTGAAAATGTAGACAATTTTCTTCACAACTTAAACCATGCTAAAAAGGGACTAAATAATGCCCCAAAACTTGAGCATAAAGCAGTGGCTCACACCTGTAATCCCAGCACTTTTGGAGGCCAAGGCAGGCAGATCACCTGAGGTCAAGAGTTCAAGACCAGCCTGACCAACATTGAGAAATCCCGTCTCTACTGAAAAAAAAAAAATTAGCCAGGAATGG
>NW_012115322.1:4740466-4745293 GCF_000951035.1 Colobus angolensis palliatus | reverse complement strand
TGAACAATGTACCCAATAGGTAATTTTTCAACCCTCACCCCTTCCCACCCTCCCACCTTTTGTTGTCTCCAGGGTCTATTATTCCACTCTGTATGTCCAGGTGTTTCCATCATTTAGTCCTCGCTTGTGTGAAAACATGCAGTATTTTACTTTCTCTTTCCGAGTTATTTCACTTAGCTATAATGACCTCCAGTTCCACCCATGTTGCTGCAAAAGACACAATTTCATTCTTTTTTTATGGCTGAGTAGTATTCCATGGCATATATATAGCACATTTTCTTTATCCAGTCCTCTGTTGATGGACACTTAAGTTGATTCCACATCTTTGCTTTTGTGAATAGTGCTGCAGTGAACATGAATGCAAGTATCTTTTTGATATAAGAATTTCTTCCCTGGCCAGGTGCGGTGGCTCAAGCCTGTAATCCCAGCACTTTGGGAGGCCGAGACGGGCGGATCACGAGGTCAGGAGATCGAGACCATCCTGGCTAACACGGTGAAACCCTGTCTCTACTAAAAACTACAAAAAACTAGCCGGGTGAGGTGGCGGCGCCTGTAGTCCCAGCTACTCGGGAGGCTGAGGCAGGAGAATGGCATGAACCCGGGAGGCGGAGCTTGCAGTGAGCTGAGATCCAGCCACAGCACTCCAGCCTGGGTGACAGAGCGAGACTCCGTCTCAAAAAAAAAAAAAAAAAAGAATTTCTTTCCCATTGGGTATATACTCAGTGGTGGGATTGCTGGATCGAACTTGGTTCTATCTTTAGTTCTTGAAGAAATGTCCATACTGTTTTCCATAAAGGTTGTACTAATTTACATTCCTACCAGTGGTGTATACATATTTTCTATTATCCCCATCCTCTGCAACATCTGTTGTTTTTTCACTTTTTAATAATAGTGCTTCGGACTGGTGTAAGATGGCATCTCATTGTGGTTTTAATTTTTATTTCTCTGATGATTAGTGATGTTGTACATTTTTTCATGTGTTTGTTAGCTACCTGTGTGTCTGCTTTTGAATAATGTCTGCTCATTTACTTTGCTTACTTTTTAATGTTTTTGTTGTTGTTGTTGTTGTTGAGTTGTTGGAGTTCCTTGTAGATTCTGGATATTAGCCCTTTATTTAGATGCAGAGTTTACAAAATTTTTTCCCATTCTATAGATTGTCTGTTTTTTCTGTTAATTGTTTCTTTTGCTGTGCAGAATCTTTTTAGTTTAATTTAGTCATATTTGTCTATTTTTGTTATTCTTGCATATGGTTTTGAGATCTTACTCATAAATTCTTTGTTTAGGTCAATGTTCAGAAGAGATTTCCTAGGTTTTCTTCTAGGATTTTATAGTTCCCAGTCTTACATTTAGGTATGTAATCCATCTGAGTTAATTTTTGTATATGGTGATATACAAAAATTCTTATGCATATGGCTATCCAATTTTCCCAGTACCCCTTATTGAATAGTATGTACTTTCTCCAGTGTATTTTGGTTTTTTCCTTGAGACAGAATCTCACGGTTTCCCAGGCTGAAGTGCAGTGGTGAAATTTCGGATCACTGCAATCTCTGCCTCCTGCGTTCAAGCATTCTCGTGCCTCAACCACCCTAGTAGCTGGGATTACAGACATGCACCACCATGCCCGGCTAATTCTTTTATTTATAGTAGAGACAGGGTTTCACTGTGTTGGCCAGAGTGGTCTGGAACTCCTGGCCTCAAGTGATCTGCTAGTCTCGGCCTCCCAAAGTGCTGGGATTACAGGTGTGAGCCACTACACCCAGCCTCTCAGTGTATATTTTTGTTGACTTTGTTGGACATCAGTTGGTTATATGTATATGGCTTTATTTCTGGGTTCTCTATTCTGATCCATTGATCGTTGTGTCTGTTTTTATACCAGTACCATGCTATTTTGGTTACTATAGCCTTGTAGTGTAAACTGGAGTCAGGTTATGTGATGTCTCCAGCTTCATTCTTTTTGCTTACAGTTGATTTGGCTATGTGGGGTCTTATTTTTTAGATCCATATTAATTTTAGGATTGTTTTTTCTAATTCTGTGAAAAATGGTGCTGCTAATTTGATAGGGATTGTGTTGAATCTGTAGATTGCTTTGGGCAATATAGTCGTTTTAACAATACTGATTCTTCCAATCCATGAGCATAGGATGTTTTTCCATTTGTTTGTGTCGTTAACGATTTTTTCATCAGTGTTTTGTAGTTCTGTTTATAAAGATATCTCACCTTGGTTAAATATATTTCTGGGGTTTTGGGTGGTTTTCTGTAGCTATTGTCAGTGAGATTGCCTTCTTCATTTGGTCCTTTACTATATCATTATTGGCATATAGAAATGCTACTGATATCTGTGTGGTAATTTTGTATCCTGAAACTGTACTGGATTCATTGATCATATTTAAGAAGTTTTTGGAGGAGTCTTTAGAATTTTCTGGATATAAGATCATATCATCAGTGAACAGGGATAATTTGACTTTCTCTTTTCCAATTCAGATACCTTTTATTTTTTTTTTATCTTGCCTGATTGCTGTGGCAAGGACTTCCATTACTGTGTGGAATAAGAATGGTGAATGTGGGCATCCTTATCTTGTTTCAGTTCTTAGAGGCAATTCTTTCAACTTTTCCCCACCAAGTCTGATGTTGGCTGTAGGACTGTCATATATGGCCTTTATTATTTGGAAGTGTGTTTCTTCTATGCCTAGTTTGTTGAGGATTTTTATCATGAAGGAATGCTGAATTTTACTGAATGCTTTTTCTGCGTCTATTAAGATGATCATATAATTTTTGTCCTTAGTTCTGTTTTGTGATGTATTACATTTATTGATTTGTGTATGTTGAATCATCTTTGCATAAATCCTATCTCATCATGTGTTATGTTTTTGATGTGCTGTTGGGATTCTATTTGCTAGTATTTTGTGGAAGATGTTTGCATCTATCTTCATCAGGAATATTAGTCTTTAGTTTTGTTGTTGTTGTGTCCTTGTCTGGTTTCGGTGCCATACAGACCTCATAGAATGAGATAGATAAAATTGCCTCCTCCTTGATTTTCATCTGCTCCTGCACTTTTGTTTGATTGGGAGTTTGGGGTTGCTTTTTGTTTGTTTGTTTGTTTGCTTTGGGTTTTGTTTTTTGTTTTTCATTTTTTTTTTTTTGACAGAATCTCACTCTGTCACTCAGGCTAGAGTGACAGCCTGAATTATGGTTCACTGCAGCCTCGACCTCTCAGGCTCAGGTGATCCTCCCATTTCACCCCCCTCAAGTAGCTGGGACTACAGGTGCATAGGCCACCACACCCAGCTAATTTTTGTGTTTTTTGTAGAGACAGGGTTTCACTATATTCACTATATTGCCCAGGCTGGTCTCAAACTCCTGGGCTTAAGCATTCCATCTGCCTTGGCCTCCCAAAGTGCTGGGACTATAGGCATGAGCCACCACACCCAGCCCTGTTGGGACTTTTTTTATTTACCGACTTAATCTTGCTGTTCATTGTTAATCTGTTCAAGGGCTCTATTTCTTCCTGGTTCAACCTCAGGGGGTTGTGTGTTTCTAGGAATGTATCCATCTCTCTAAGTTTTCTAGTTTTTGAGCATATAGTTGTTCATAATAGTTGATAATTTTTTGTATTTCTGTGATATCAGTTGTAATATCTCCCTTTTCATTTCTTATTGTGTTTATTTGGATCTTCTGTCCTCTTTTCCTAGTCTATCTAATGGTTTATCAATTTTGTTTGCCTTTCAGAGAAACAACTTTTCATTTCATTGTTCCTTTGTATTTTTTTGTCTCTCTTTGGTACCTTACATTTTAAATAAAGGGAAACTAAAAAAAAGTTTCAAACCAAAATACCAATAAGAATTTTATAACAAAGGAGTTCTGTGGTCAAATTAATTTGGTAAAATATACTGGATTGAACTGCATTCTGCAAGCATGTATTGCATTTCTGTAGATGTATATTGTTCAATGAAATATAACTTAGTAAACAGTTACATTATTCCAAATTATTATAGACCAAGGGTATCCAATCTCTTTGGCATCCCTGGATCACACTGGAAGAATTGTCGTGGGCCACACATAAAATACACTAATACTAATGATAGCTGATGAACTAAAAAAATTTGCCAAAAATCATACAAAGTTTTAAGAAAGTTTACGAATTTGTGTTGGGCTGCATTCAAAGCCATCCTGGGTCTCATGCAGCCTGCAGGCCATGCGTTGAACAAGCTTGTTAAAGACATTTGAATTATGTCCTGTCATGCAGATAGGTTCCCAAGGGCCATTTTTGTGGTACCTGTTTTTGTCCCCTAAGTATACAGATCTGGGAAAGCAGACCCACTCAGATCCCTACTAACTTGCCTAGGAGAAACATCTAGACTAACCCTCAAGATACCACTAATACATCTATCAATCAATCACAAAAGCCTGGAATTCTAAAAATACTAGATTATAAATATTTTTAAAGCATCCCCAGTACTTCTTTACCTTTGTGCTTTTGCAAACCTGTCCCGTTCCATTTACCTACTCTCTGTTTCCTCTATTTCTATATATTAAAATCCCAACTCTTTTTTTAGAAGTTTCACTGTGTTACCCAGGCTGGTCTTGAACTCCTGACCTAAAGCAACCCTCCTACCTCGGCCTTCCAGAGTGCTGGGATTACAGGTATGAGCTGCCACCCCCAGCCTCAATTTTTTTAAAATGCTATACTGTCTTTGAACCTTTCTCCAAGCTCTCCAATGGGAATTAAACTATTCCTTGTTTGGTTTTCTCATTCTCACTTTGCATTTATTTCACTGATAGCACATCTAACAATCTGCTTTATTGATCAATACAATTATTGTGCATGTAC
>NW_012115322.1:4738302-4739881 GCF_000951035.1 Colobus angolensis palliatus | reverse complement strand
GTTTAATTTATCTTCATATTCAGACTCCTATTTTTTCCTACTTTAAAATGTAATTGTAGAGTAGGAGACAACACACAAAACTTACATACCTGGATTATTATTTGACTTTCTCAGTAGCAGTTTGGAAACTGTAGACTTACTCCATGGGCATTGCCTTTGCACAAAATATTTATGGAATTGCTTTTTTTCCACACTATCTTGAACACACATGTTAGTTAAATCAGAATTCTTAGCCCAACTAAATGTCATCTAAAACTAAGTTTAGTGGGTCAAAAGTTATGTGTGTGTATATATATAACTTTTATATATAAAAACGTGATGAAGATAGATGCAAAAGTTATATATACCTTTTAAGATCAGAAACAACAGGGCATCTTTAATTAAAGTTACCTTTAATTCAAAAACATCATTCTTGTTTCATTATTTTCTTGTAAAAAAGTCATTATAGCTTGATTTTTAAATGCTTAATTGAATATTTTTAATTGAGAAGATGTATACATTCATGTTCATGATGATTTTCGCATTATTACATTCACTGTCATTAGGTAATGATAATAGGTGTGAGACAAAAATCAGCCTCATTAGCTGATTATCTGAACCTTTACCTAAAGGAGCCTAACCTGGAGATAAAACCAAGGATATATCAGATGGAGCAGATACTGTAAAACAACATTTATTTCAATTGCATTTACTCAGTTTCTGAGAAATCAAACAGTAGTTGAGCTGAAGTTTACCTCTCCTTTAGCCAGAAAGAAAAGAAGTGCCGGTCAAATCAATCCTATAGACATAAATAGATAAATACGTTTAAGAAAACAAATGCTTTTTTAAAGCCTGTGAGCTCATTTGGAATATCCATTTACTTCCAATTTTTATTCTGACTTCAAAATATTTTATTTTATAAGTTTATGAAATCATCTTTTTAAAAATATGGACTAGGTAGCTTTTTTCAATTTCACCGTAATTAATGTTTTATTTATAACTAATAAAGCAATTGTACTTCTCCAGACTGTACTAATTAAGCCCGGTAAAATTCACTTGTAAGTAATTAGTACAAAATACTTATTTTCAAAAGGGTTCAAATAGGTTTATGGAGCATAAATATCACAGGATAAAAATAGAGGTTTGAGGGGTGCTAGCTTAACCTTTTATGTTTGATGTATCAGAAAGGCAAATGAGCTACTGTCAGAGGCATAAGCTGGAGTGATTTGAGCAACAATTGCACATTCTTATATTTTATACAAAATATATATTCACAAATAATATCCAACATGTCAAGACTTTTAACAAGGTACTTTGGTTTTTATAAAAATTATTTAGAACTGTTAAAAGGCATACCTTGCTTTGTGTAGGCATTAGGCTTGTTTTATAAAAAATTATGTTAATAATAACAGTTACCATTTGCATGCTGCTTTGAGTTTACCAAAAATTTTTATATTTATCATGTCAGTTAATCCCAGAAACGTTGGAGATAATACCTATAAGGTAGGCAAGAGTTAAGTAAGACTCCTTTGGTTGTAAGTAAGAACATTACCCCCACCACACACACACACTGCCTTAAGCCCTCCTGCCATACACACAC
>NW_012115322.1:4736580-4738192 GCF_000951035.1 Colobus angolensis palliatus | reverse complement strand
TGAGACTCCCAGCTGTTTCTCTCTGGATTAGCGGCATTGTTAACTCCAGTCTTGGTAGCCCTGACAGTTTTGAGCATCACTGGCCGTGATTTGGCTAAATGCCAATCTCTGGATCCATCACTGTAGATAGAGAGAGAGAAGGATATGCTGATTGACTTTGGCAGCTAGACACATCTCTAGAGCTGGGGTAAAATTTCCAAAGGAAAATCCATATACAGCTACCAGAAGTAGCAGGAAAGAATGGTGAGAAGTCAAACAACAAACATCCACTCCAGCAGATGCAGTCAGTCATCTCCACTTTACAGATGAGAAAATGGATACTCAGGCTGAATGACCTATTCAAACCTAGGTCTTCTCATTACAAATCCTGCTGTAGATTCCTTAAAGGAAAACAGGGATGGAAAAGAAAAGAGACGTGGTTTCAGGTATGATATCTATTTCTAGTCTGTGTTTTGTAGTTAATCAGGCATGATTGTCTTTAGGGAGATAAGTGAGTTTGGTCTATGTGGGGTGGCTGAACAAGACATTTGTGTGAAATAAAATGTCCCAAGATCAGTGTGGAGGAGTAGGAAGAGGTGCAGTGGACATGATCCTTACGATCCCAAGTTAGGAATTTTGGAATACTAAATAAAAATAGCGAACAAGTATTAGCTACTTACTATGTCTCAGGCATGTTGCTAATTACTGTTCATATATCATTTGACAATCACCACATTCCTATGAAATGAAGATTTTACAGATAAGGGAGCTTAAGCAAAAAGAGGTTTAATGTCTTATCCAGGATTATGTAACTAGAAAGAAATAGAGCCAGGATTTGAATCTAGTCTGGAACCTATGCTCCTACCCACAGTAGTGCCTGTTTTTGTCGTGGTTACCAAGTAAAGTAGTGATGTTTACATATCTGCCATATGCTGGCTTCCATGGCAGATACTTGTCTGGTACAATACCTGTTTTCTAGAAATTTCTCCTCTAAAGTTGTATGACACAGCAATTCATATGCAGCGCACTTAAGAATTTATAAATGCCTACCAAATTTCCACAGACTATTAAAATTAATTGTATGTTTTTTTAATTTATCAAAGTTACACATCAAATTATTTTAAAAATTAAGTAGTCATACAAGATTTGCAACAGCAGTCTCCTGCTCTAAACTTCCTTCCGTCATTTTCCAATCCCCAGATGCAATCATTTTCTTTTTCTTTTTTTTTTTTTTGGTAATTTAAGATTTGCTTTTGTAAAACCATGTGGACAAAGATTAAATGTTATAACATTATAAATACAAAACACAAAACAGCCAATGTTAAATACTGATTGCTCATGACTGATGTGGATTTAGATATTGAGTATTTCCCATTTTATAGAAGGAAACTTTCAAGGTTTTGTCAATGCTTGAAGTATGTACTGTTATTCCTCACCAAAATCTTCATGAAATTTAAAAGGCTGATATTAAAAGTAGTTTTTTTTCTTGAATATGCTAAGACATGTGAGTTCGGATTAGCCTTCAGATTTTCAAGGCATGAAAGATATACAAATAGAGTGCCCAAGAATATGTTTTAACACATTTAGGATAAGTTTGTTTACAGTTGTGACAGGAATGCCTTTTACTTTCAGA
>NW_012115322.1:4733266-4736101 GCF_000951035.1 Colobus angolensis palliatus | reverse complement strand
TTGGTTCCCTATGTAATTACTTCTGATTTGTCTGAAAACTGTGTCCCACATAGTACAGATCCCTTTTCACTATCAACTTGAGGCTTATTTTTGTCCCTGTTTTGAGTTGGATCTCCTAGTTTTCATGTCTTTCCCTTGTTGAGTTGCTCTTGCCTGTCTGAATATGTCTTTATTGTTTACTGACATTTGATTGATATTGTGCCTGAGTATAGGATTCTGGTGTGTAGTTCATTTTCTTTCTGACTTTTTATGGCTTCCCTCCATTGTCATTTAGCCTCCAGTGTTGAAAAGTTGAAAGATATTCTGATTTCTGTGTTATCTATTTTTCGTTTCTAGAAGCTATTAAGATTTTCTATTTCTATCAGAGATTTGAAATTTTGTTAGGATATGCCCTTTTGGAGGCCTATTTTCATTCATTCAGCCAGATACTAGTGAGCCCTTTTAATCTGACAATTCTTCTTTAGTGCAGGAAAATTTTTATAAATTATTTTTTTGAAATTTTTTTTTTTATTTTCTTGGTTCTCTCCTTCTGTTATTTGGATGTTGAACCTCCCAGACTAATTTTCTAATATTCATGCCCTTTCTCTCCTATGTTTGTTTTCTTAGTGTCTTTACTTGCTGGGAGATCTGACCTTTCTATTGAGTTCTTCAATGTTATCATCATTTTGTCTCTCAGCAGTACTTTCTTGTTCCCTGAATGTTCTTTTGTTTTTGTTTAGACCATCTGTTCTTCTTTCATGGATGTAGTTCTTCTCTTACATGTTAGAAACTTCTTTGAAATTTTATGTCCCTAAGGAGTCTTATTTTCTGTTTGTTTTACCCTCCATCTTTCCTGTTAAGGGCTTTCCTCAGAAGTCTAGTGGTCCTTGACTGACACCTTATAGTTAAGGTAATAAGGAAGTAGATACCTCGATAACACATAATGGGGGCTTAATGACTATGAATTTCCTAGATCTGACTGCTGTTTTATCCAGGAACCTAATGTTTTCTTGAACTTCTTTCTTTCGGGCCTGTTAGATTCACCAAAGAAGTATCTTCCACTTTCCTACCTAGAGGCTATAAGATGGGCTGCTAGCATTGTGTGAACCAAGGAGAAGAGGACTTAGAGTCTCAATATTCAGCAAATAAAATTTCATTCAGTTTTCCCCTTTTCAACAGAGTACCCTACAAAATTCCTCAGTTCAAGGCTGGGCACAGTAGCTCACACCTGTAATCCCAGCACTTTGGGAGGCCGAGGCAGGTGGATCACTTGAGGTCAAGAGTTCAAGATCAGCCCAGCCAACATGGTGAAACCCCATCTCTACTGAAAAAATATATATATATAAATTAGCCAGGTATGGTGGTGCATACCTTTGATCCCAGCTACTTAGGAGGCTGAGGTGGGAGGATCACTTGAGCCCAGGAGGCGGAGGTTGCAGTGAGCTGAGATCACACCACTGCACTCCAGCCTGGACAACAAAGCAAGATGCCATCTCAAAAATAAAAAAATTCCCCAGTTCAAGAACATTCCATTTTACTCACACCAAAGAGTGAACTTTTGGTCTTCTGCTAGGATGAGAGAGGGAAAAGTACTTGGCTGCTTGTGAATGGTGGCAGTTAATTAGAAAATATCTAATTCTTTTTAGTTTCTTCTTCATTTGTTTGTTTGTTTGTTTGTTTATTATTGCTACCTATTCTTTTATTCCTCTAAAGAAAGTATCTGATTCTTAAATAAATTTCTAACCAAGTTTTTTCATAGTCTTATCTTTATCTTACTTCCATAAGCACTGGCTGTCACCAATTCCTAAGTCTTTTGGAAACTGTAGTACAAAATTGCTCCCTAGCTTATCATTACCAACTGCTGGTTTAGGAACCAGCTTGCTTGGGTCTGCTAAGTCAGTTTGCAGTAGTCCTGCTTTCTAGCTTCCAAATTGTGGTTACTGTCACTCATCTCTCATTCTCCTTTTTCTTATTTGTTTTGGTTTTTTTTTAAGAGACAAGGTCTCATTCTGTCACCAGGCTGAAGTGCAGTGGTGCTAACATAGCTCATTACAACCTGGAACCCTTGGGCTCAAGTGATCCTCCTGCCTCAGCCCCACAAGCATTTGAGACTACATGTGTGTGCCACTAAGCCTGACTGCTTTTTTTTATATTTTATAGAGGCAAGGTCTTGCTATGTTCCCCAGGCTGGCCTCAAGCTCCTGGCCTCAAGTGATCCCCTTACGTTGACTTTCCAAAGCACTGGGATTACAGACATGAGCCATTGTACCCAGTCTTGTTTTTGCTTTTTAATAAAATATTTAACATAAAATTGTTATTTTAGTTTGGTTTTGGAAAGGGATAGATTTAAGTACATATGTTCAATGTACCATCTTTAATGAATAATAGATACGGTTGATTTTTATTATCTGTTGTGAAGTTTCTTCTTTTTAAAATTTGTTGGATTTGAGACAAATACCTTTAAAAATAACAATATCTATTTGGAGAAAGTGGAAAATTATATATCCAACCCTTGTACTCAGTCTCAGGGTAAGACTTGAGATTTCTGTTTATGTATCATATATCTTATATTTAAATGTTTATATATTTAAATGCTTATATTATGCTTCCTTCACTGCATGTAAGGGTGTTTATTACTCAGTAAACCAGGAGTGATAACTAAGAGTCATATATTACAGAGTTTAATCTCTTTTAGTTAGGACATATGATAAGATGATCAAATATTCCAAATCAAAAGCTAGGCAACTGACCAGGTGCAGTAGCTCATGCCTGTAATCCTAGCACTTTGATAGGCCAAGGCAGGCAGATCACCTGAGCTCAGAAGTTCAAGACAAGCCTAGGCAACAAAGTGAGACC
>NW_012115322.1:4714442-4733216 GCF_000951035.1 Colobus angolensis palliatus | reverse complement strand
CATTTGAGACTACATGTGTGTGCCACTAAGCCTGACTGCTTTTTTTTATATTTTATAGAGGCAAGGTCTTGCTATGTTCCCCAGGCTGGCCTCAAGCTCCTGGCCTCAAGTGATCCCCTTACGTTGACTTTCCAAAGCACTGGGATTACAGACATGAGCCATTGTACCCAGTCTTGTTTTTGCTTTTTAATAAAATATTTAACATAAAATTGTTATTTTAGTTTGGTTTTGGAAAGGGATAGATTTAAGTACATATGTTCAATGTACCATCTTTAATGAATAATAGATACGGTTGATTTTTATTATCTGTTGTGAAGTTTCTTCTTTTTAAAATTTGTTGGATTTGAGACAAATACCTTTAAAAATAACAATATCTATTTGGAGAAAGTGGAAAATTATATATCCAACCCTTGTACTCAGTCTCAGGGTAAGACTTGAGATTTCTGTTTATGTATCATATATCTTATATTTAAATGTTTATATATTTAAATGCTTATATTATGCTTCCTTCACTGCATGTAAGGGTGTTTATTACTCAGTAAACCAGGAGTGATAACTAAGAGTCATATATTACAGAGTTTAATCTCTTTTAGTTAGGACATATGATAAGATGATCAAATATTCCAAATCAAAAGCTAGGCAACTGACCAGGTGCAGTAGCTCATGCCTGTAATCCTAGCACTTTGATAGGCCAAGGCAGGCAGATCACCTGAGCTCAGAAGTTCAAGACAAGCCTAGGCAACAAAGTGAGACCTCATCTCTACAAAAATTATCCAGGTGTGGTGGCACATGCCTGTAGTCCCAGCTACTCAGGAGGCTTATGTGAGAAGGTGGCTTGAGCCTGGGAGGCAGAGATTGCAGTGAGCCGAGATCCCAGTACTACACTCCAGCCTAGGGCACAGAGCGAGACCCTGTCTCCAAAAATTAATCAATTAATTTTAAAAGCTAAGCAACATAGTTTAAACTTTAAAGGAAGGCTGAGCATGCCTGTAATCCTAGCCCTGTAGGAGGCAGAGGCAGGAGGATGGCTTGAACCCAGGAATTTGAGACCAAGGGCAACATGGCGAGCCCTCTTCTCTACCAAAAATAAACAAAATTAGCTGAGCATGGTGACTCTCACCTGTGGTCATGGCTACTCAGGAACCTGAAGTGGGAGGATCACTTGAGCCCAGAGGTCAAAATTGAAGTGAGCCATGATTGCACCACTGCTCTCCAGCCTAGGTGACACAGTGAGACCCTGTCTTGAAAAAGAATAATAATAATAAAATACTAAATAAATAAATAAACTTTAGGGAAAGAAGATAGGTCCACCAACCATGAACCAGACAATGTGCTTTGTATGTTTTATTGTCTTACATAATACATGTATGAAATGATTTTTGACTTCTATATTTTATGGATGAAGACTCAAAGATTCAGAGAAGTTATTTCCCCAAATTCATACAGCTAGTGCATGACAAAAGTCGCATTCAAATTCAAGATTCATTTATTTCAAAGTTAATGCTCTTTGGAAGTGAGTCTGTATAAGATAAGGTGGAATGTATGGGTTCTACATATGGGACTACAATAAAGTTCCCAAAACTTGGAGAAAAGTCAAAGAAAGGTTACTATCAGAAATTGTAATCAGAAAATCACACCATTCTATTTTCTCACACCCATGTCATTGAATCCTTGTAACACCCCTAAGGGCTGGTGGCTGTGTAAGTTTAAGTTTTGTAGTTATTGATCTTTTTTTTTTTTTTTTTTTTTGAGATGGAGTCTCGCTGTGTCGCCCAGGCTGGAGTGCAGTGGTGCGATCTAGGCTCACTGCAAGCTCTGCCTCCCGGGTTCACACCATTCTCCTGCCTCAGCCTTCTGAGTAGCTGGGACTACAGGCACCTGCCACCACACCCAGCTAATTTTTTGTATTTTTTAGTAGAGATGGGGTTTCACCGTCTTAGCCAGGATGGTCTCAATCTCCTGACCTCATGGTCCACCCGCCTTGGCCTCCCAAAGTGCTTGGATTACAGGCTTGAGCCACCGTGCCTGGCCATAGTTATTGATCTTAAATCTGTAAAACATTATTTGCCTATATTAAAAAATTGATTGATCTCAGTGTCTCTTCCTGGTACTCCCCACCAATAACATTTCCACAGATAAATTTAAGTTACTTGGTCATTTCTGAATTAAAATTGATTTCAGCTTTAAACTAAGATTCTACCCCTCTCTCCTATTTGTATCCCTTCTACTCTTCTTTTCTTTTGAGACAGGGTCTAGCTCTGTTGCCCAGACAGAAGTACAAAGGCTCAATCCTAGCTTACTGCAACCTCCATCTCCTGGGCTCAAACCATCCTCCCATGTCATCCTCCGTTGTAGCTGGGACTACAGACGTGCACCACCACACATGGCTAATTTTTGTATTTTTGGTAGAGGTAGAGTTTTGCCATGTCACCTAGGCTGGTGTCGAACTCCTGGACTCAAGCAGTTCTGCCACCTCAGCCTCCCAAAGGGCTGGGATTACAAACGTGAGCCACCATAGCTGGCCTCTTCTTCCCTTTCACTCTTCCTCAAGTTCCTGAGGAAGACTGACATATCATAAGGCATCATCAACGTGTATGGGTTTGCATTTTCTTTTCTGTCCTTGCTGGCCTCTGTTGAGTAACTGCTTGGCCCTTGGCCTTTTGGTACCATGTGCCAGCATCTCCTTATGTCAGTTCCACTTGCTTGGCCTCCGAACTTCATTTACTGGATCCACTGCCATAGTCCTTGCTGTAATTTCCAATTGTGAGAACCATGTATTCCTGACCCTTCAAACCCCAGTCTCCTTTATGCCTTCCAGCTTAGTCTTAGCCACTTTTGCACCCCTCTCATGATAGAAGCTTCGATAACTTTTCACATGCTCTGCCACAATACGATGGAATATTTAGCGTTCAAAAATGTCTTCAGACAAATCTTCCCATCTACCTTTCTTAGCCTTTGTCTTTGGTACCCAATGCTCAGATACCTTAATCACAGCCCCTCCAAACTCTTCCCTGCCTAGCAGCCAGTACCTTATTTATTTGCATGAGAAAACATCTAATACATTCTCTTGCATTCTTGTGTACTCTATGTTTTCAATGGTACTCTAGGTTTTTAGTGGTATGTTTTTATATAAAGAATACGGCCATATTCTTTATATAAAATAAAATGGTTATATACTCTTGCATTTTTGTCTACTCTATGGTTTTTATCATGTAAGCTTTATACAGTGATGCTCTTAAAATAACAAGGCAGCTTTGTATGCTGATATGATCAGTTGACAAAACATCTTACATGAAGAAAGCAAGGTATAGAACAGTATGCATAACCTGCTTCATTTATGGAAATGTATGTGTAGTATGGCAATGCATTGAACATCTCTGGAAGGACATATGAAAGCGGTAATGGGGTTGCCTCTGGGGAGTGACGAAAACAGATGGCTGGGGGACAAGACTGGGAGAGAGATTTTTAATCTCTTTTTATATCTTTAAAATTCTATGTCATGTGAATAACCTATTCAAAAAATAGATACAAGATAATTATGAAGCATTTGTAATTTGGCTTCTTCACTCTTACTAATGTCCAGATCTCCTATTCTCAGCCACAGATAAAAAGTAGTTTTATTGGCAAAGACATCTTTTTTTCCTTCACTGCTTCCTGACCTTCCGTTCTTTCTTGTAGGACTTTACTGAAGGCTGCATAAAGCAGCCAACCTGCTCCAGCAGTCTGAATTTTTCCCTTCCATTAGAAGGGAAAATACTTCAGTAGGCAGATGGTCTGAGTCCTGAAATGTAACAGATGATGGTTTCGTTATTTTGCTAATTTGCCAGACTGAGATAGAGGGGTCCTCACTACCCTTCACCTGACCCTTTTGGCCAAGCCAAGTCTGTATTTTAGGTTCTGTTACTTACAAGAATTTTTACCTACAGGGTTATTACACTGAATAGGTACTTAATATTATTATAAATGCATGAATGAATAATTTTGTCTAAAGAAATAAACGACCTAAGATAGTTTTCAATGTGTTTTTGACAGAGATTCTTTTAATCAATATTTAAGATTTCCCAGTTGTCCATTAATTATAGCTGTCTTTTTCCTCCTGATCTAAGGTCCTGTCAAGGTACATTGAATTTAGTTGTTATATCTGCTTAATCTCCTTTAATTTAAAAAAAAAAAATCCCAGCCTTTTGTGTCTGTCATGTTGTTGACATTTTTTTAACTCATTTAAAACATTTATTGGCCACCTATGAAATGGCAGGCATGGTGTCAGGTTCTAGGCATTTGTACATAATAATCAGTAAAATGTTATAAATACTATGATAAAGACCATATAAAGTCCAGAAGGAGCACAAAAGAGGCGGATGTCTGTCCTCTCTCAAAGATTCAGGAAAGACATGCCAGTGGGGAAATGACATTTCAGCTAACTTGAAAGATAAGCAGACAAAAAAGGGAAAACAGAGATCATCATATGAGCAAAATATATGTATTACTTTTTACGTTTTTGCAAAGCACACAGTTTAGAGATCTGAGTCACCTGTGAGGATATTACCATGAAACGTGAGTCAGGAGAAACACACAGGAGCAGGCCTTTGTATGCTGGGTCAGTGAATCTGGACTTCCTCCTGTGTTTCAGAATTCAAAAGCTTTAAGGAACAGGCAGAAAACAAACACAAGCATATGATGTGAAATGATAGACCTGTGGCAAACTGAATTGTATGAGTTCTGCCTTAAAGACATTCAAATTTGGGTTGACCAAACCATGCCAGTGGGCTGGATTCCACAGACAGGACCCAGTGAGGACTTTTGAGCAGGCACTTGTGACAACGTGGAGAGGAGGTAAGTTGGGGATGATGGAGACAGGAGACAGATCACAGGTTGTGTATAGACACCCCAGTGTGAAGGAGGACAGACACCTCATGCCTATCAGGTCTCTGTGATGACTGTGTTAAAATCTCAAGCTCAATCTTGGTACTGGACATACATAGCATTCTGAAGGCAGACGTGCTTCCATCCCCTTTTCTGCCGTGTCTTCCTCTGGATGAAACACATTCCTCACTACCATCTCAATACATGATCTAAAAAAATTTTGCTTTTTTTAACAAAAAGGATATGGTAGAGTGTTCCTTCCCCTTTCCCAGCTTTTTTTCACCCACATGGGTCAAAATGAGAGGCCCTCAAGTCTCCAAAGTGAGTGGCCTCGCTTTGCCCCCATGTCCTTCAAGTTTCTCACCCAGGAGTTTTCATTATCTTTGACTATGTTTTCCACATTTATTCTCAAAGTATCATTTATTTCTGTATAAATAAGCAAGAAAATGGATCAGAGTTTGATGAATCTCAATGAACTCATCTGTCATTTTCATGTGAGCTTCAGACCACATCATGCCTCCAGATTAACAATAGTACAGCACACAGTCAACTCTGGCCCCTCAGCAGAAGGCCATCCAAGCACTGCCCTGTCTCCCTCATCCCTAAGAGCAGCAACAAATGTCCTAGTACCTACCAACACCTGAAAGTCTTTCTTTCGTTCCTGTGAACAATGATCACCAAACATTTTGGTCACATACTGTATAAAAATAATAATAATAAATAAATAATTTAAAATTTATTGTCTATCCTCAATAAAAATATACTTTAAAGGTACTAGTGTTAATCTATATTATTTATATAATCTTTTTTTATTTTTATAGAAAACAGGTAAGTACTGATATTTCCTCCCCACATCATCAGATTATTTGTGCATAACTATACCTGCTGTGTAATTCCCAGAGACTGTATAATTCCCAGGGTTCAGAGTTTTTTCTCCTTCCCTTTTTTCTCTGTATCGGTTCTTCTACTCACCAACATCTCAACACTGATTTGAGTCCCTCTCTCCCTTCAGAATCCTTTATTCCCTGGCTGTTTATTCTCAGCAACTCCTTCCATTCTGCCTAAAAACTCTTTTAAAATCTTTAACAAACTAACAAACAGTCCTTAAGACAAGCCAGGGTTCTCAAGTGAAATTTCAAATCTCTATGAGGCTTCCCAATACCTTCATGCCAGAGGGTAAACACATTACTTGCCTATCCCCAGTGGGACATGAAGTTCTAGCCTTTGGGCTCTAATCTCATTGACTTTTTTTTATTAGCCTGGGCCAATTGTTTGCAAGATGTCACTTTAGTTTAGATAGTTGTGAAATTTTTTATTGTTAAATTTAGGTTAAATATTCTTCATGAAAATACTACACTGGTGATGGTGTGCCTTCTCAAGGTATCATATCATGTAAAAGGAAATTTTTAACACAGTAGATAAGCAGACTACTATGGCTTGATGGGAGGTCTAATTTGAATTTTCAATTCTCCGTGTTTTAATTTTATAGTAATGAAGTAATTTCTTGGTGGTTTGGTACTTAAGATAGACTTGATATCGATAAATAGTGTTTTATCCAATTCATTGGCTATCATTTTGGAACAACAAAAAAAAATTTCCCATTTAAGTTGATGAGTTTCTAATGATTGGGGGAGTTGATAAAGTCAAGTTTCTGCCTTTTGAAACTAAAAGCCAAGTGGCAATAATATCTACCTCATAGGGTTGAAGTGAGGATTACTTGAGATGTTAACAGACATAAAATATAACTGAGAGTAATATGTTGCATGAAGGGGCTCTGTTAATATAATTAACCCCACTCAGATACTTATTTTAAACCACACACACACACACACACATACAGCATTTATTATTGAAAATGATACTTTAGATACTTTGTGAATGTTAATCCTTATAACACCTCTATTAGTTGGATACTGTTACTATCCTCATTTATAGATAGGAAACTGTAGCCCAGAGAAGATAAGTAACTTTCCTAAGGTCATAAGCAAGGAAGTGGTAGTATTTCCTGCTATTATTTTTCTGTGAGACCCCTCTTGAAAGTAAGCAGCCTGTATAGCTACAATCTGTATTTGAGGATGATTTTCATTCAACTTCTGCTCCTAGTTAGTTGCTTTGCCCTGTCATCCTCCTCCCACCCCAGTACTCTTTTACAAGATAATGATGGGTGTTTGAATGGCAGTACCACAGTCCATACAGGTGTGTGACACTGTGTGTGTTTTGCATGTGTATGCATATATCAGGCAGCTTAAATGAGTTGTTTTTCTTACTTCTTTGTTGTTTTCTCCATTTTAATGTAAGTTTTTCTTTTCTTATTCTCCTTTTGAGATTTGTAAGCATTAGAATTAGGCAGACCCAGATTTAAGGTGAACATTTCTAAGACAGTGTTCTCATCTACAAAATGGTAGTACTAACACCTATATCATGGGATTGAGTGAGGATTAAATTAGGTGATATTGCCAATTATAAAGGCTATATATAGATATTTTCTATATATTTTATACTACATTTAGATGAGTTGTTGGGGATTTTTTGGTATTTTTTGGTATTTTCCATTTTAACTTAAAAGGTTTGGAGTTTATTTAGTGGTGATGGTAATAAGACTGGCAAACTCCTTTTAATTGGGCTATAATAGAAAGAGTAGGTTTGAAGTTAAGCTATTTAATATTAAATCCCAGAGCCTCAACTACCTCATTTTAAAGTGGGAATGTTAATGACTATCTTGTATCATGATAGTGATCACCATTATATCTCCAGTGTTTCCCGCAGTAAATATTGTTGAACAAATATTTATTTATTTGAATAAATATCAAATAAAAAGATGTTGAGAGGATTAAATGAGATATAAAGGATCTAGCATTGTGTCTGGTAGATAGTAGATATACAAAATTATACTACTATTTTTATCAATACTTTTTAATTTATTAAATATATTTCTTCTGATTATTAAACATATGAAAATAAAGTATATAACATTTGCTTTAATTATTTCTGGTAGTTAATCACAGTATTTCTGAAGGATGAAGATACTAATACCTTGATTCTCTCTAGTTCTTTGGCAAACATTCATTGATGTTTGGAAGTGAAAAAATGCCAGCAATACTACTATTGATTTTGAAAACCAGCCTTTAAATAAATGTGTGTACTCAATGTTATTTCTGTTCCAGAGAGAAGAGGTACTCCCTTATAAGGACTTGTAAAGACATAGAGCATCTGGAAATTAACTGCCTCCTTTACGCTGCTGAGTCACACACAACGCTTGTTATGTTTTCGTCACTTCTCTCCAGAAGGTAGGCATCATGGTTTCTCTTCATAGATTCTTCATGCAATTGTAGTTTTTGTCTGCAGAGTTAGTTTTTATTAAATATGGAAAGTGCCTGACATCTATAGATTAAAATGCTGTATTTCTCCAAAATTAGGATGCTTAAACACGTTGCCTCTAAAAATTATTTCTATTGGAAAATTAATACATGTTTACTATTTTTTTAAAAAAAAAGGTAATACAGAAAAATATAGTTATCCTACTACCTTGAGGTAACTGTTCTTCATATTTTATCTTCCTAAATTTATTTTTAGACATGTGTATTATGTATAATATGTGGATTTATATAGTTACAATAATTTTGACTAGACACCATAGGGCTTAAATGGTGTTTCCCTATCCTGCTTCTTTTACTTAGTGGTTTATTTCAGCCTTTTTAAAAGTTTTATTTATTTTTTTCTCCTCCACTTTTATTTTAGATTCAGGGGGTACATGTGCAGATTTGTTAACTGGGTATACTGCGTGATGCTGAAGTTTATGGTATAGATGATCTCTTCATGCAGGTACTGAGCATAGTGCCTAGCAGTCAGTTTTTCAACTCTTGCTCCCCCTTCCACCCTTTCCCCTCTAGTAGTCCCTGTTGTCTATTGTTGCTATCTTTATGGCCATGAGTACCTGATGTTTAACTCCCACGTATATGTGAGAACATGCAATAATTGGTTTTCTGTTCCTCTGTTAATTTGCTTAGGATGATGGCCTCCAGCTGCATCCAGGTTGCTGCAGAGACATGAGTTCATTCTTTTTTTATGGCTGCATGATATTCCATGGTGTATGTGTACCACATTTTCTTTATCCAATCCACCATTGATGGGTACCTATGTAGATTCCATGACTTTACTATTAAGAATAGTGCTTAATATTGTGAAGGCATGTGTCTTTTTGGTAGAACAATTTGTTTGCTTTTGGATGTGTACCAAGTAATGTGATTAGTGGGTTGAATGGTAATTCTGTTTTAAGTTCTTTAAGAAATCTCCAAACTGCTTTCCACAGTGGCTGAACTAATTTAAATTCCCGCCAACAGTATATAAGCATGCCCTTTTCTCCACAGGCTCACCAACATCTGTTGTTTTTTGACTTTTTAATAATAGCCATTCTGACTGGTGTGAGAAGGTATCTAATTATGGTTTTGATTTGCATTTCTCTGATGATTAGTGATGATGAGCACTTTTTCTTATGTTTTTTGGCCTCTTGTATATCTTCTTTTGAAAAGTGTCTGTTCATGCCTTTTGCCCAATTTTCAATGGGGCTGTTAGTTTTTTGCTTGTTCAATTGTTTAAGTTCCTTATAGATTCTGGATATAAGACAATTGTTGGTTGCATAGTTTGCAAATATTTTAGCCCATTCTGTGAATTGTCTATTTACTCTGTTGATAATTTCTTTCGCCATGCAGAAGCTATTTAGTTTAATTAGGTCCCAATTGCCAATTTTTGCTTTGTTGCAGTTGCTTTTGAGAACTTAGTCATAAATTCTTTCCTAAGGCCCATGTTCAGAATGGTGTTTACTGGTTTTTTTTTCTACCATTCTTATAGTTTGAGGTCTTACATCTAAATCTTTAATCGATTTTTAGTTAATTTTTGTATATGGTGAAAAGTAGTGATCCAATTTCATTCTTCTGCATGTGGCTAGCAAGCTATTGAATAGGGAGTCCTTTCCCCATTGCTTAATTTTGTCAACTTTGTCAAAGATTAGATGGCTTTAGGTGTGTGGCTTTATTTCTGGGTTATCTATTCTGTTCCATTGGTCTATGCATCTGTTTTTGCACCAGTACCATGCTCTTTTGGTTACAGAAGCATTATAGTGTGGTTTGAAGTTGAGTAACATGATGCTTTCAGCTTTGTTCTTTTGCTTTGGATTTGCATTGGCTACTCAGGCTCTTTTTTGGTTCCATATGAATTTTAGAATAGTTTTTTTCCAATTCTGTGAAAAATGACATTGATAGTTTGATAGCAATAGCATTTAATCTGTAGATTGCTTTGAGCAGTATGGCCCTTTTAACAATATTGATTTTTCCAATCCATGAGCATGTAATGTTTTTTCATTTGTTTGTGTCATCTGTGACTCCTAGCAGTGCTTTGTAGTTCTCCTTGAAGATATCTTTCACCTCCTTAGTTAGATGTATTCCCAGGTTTGTGAATGTGTGTGTGACTATTGTAAATGGGATTATGTTCTTCATTTGGCTCTCAGCTTGAACATTATTGGTGTACAGAAATGCTACTGATTTTTGTATACTGAAACTGTGCTAAAGTCATTTATAATTTCCAGGAGCCTTTTCGTGGAGTCTTTAGTGTTTTCAAGGTATAGAATATATCATCCTTTTGCAGCAACTTTTATGCCAGTAAATATCATCCACCTTAAATTCCAATTTAAGGTTATAACATGAATCATGTAACCACCTTCCTCTTATTAAATATATAGAATACTTCCAGTTTTCTTTGTGTTAAACATGACTTAAGTGATATGTACTCATATCTGATGATTTTTTAAGATAATTTCTAAAAGTAAGTGTTATAGAACATAAGGAAAGACTTATTCACTATCGTAGAGATGTATGTCCTAGTGTATAGTATTATCGTATACCAAGGTTGTAGAAATCAAACTTATTTAACCATGGAATGCATTCTTAAGATAACATATGCCTTCAAGATGTCAATAATGAGGGAGGCAGTGTGGAGGTGTTTTAGTCAGGGTTCTCTTAGAGAAACAGAACTAATAGGATATATATATTTCTTTCTATTGTCTATGATTCCTAGCAGTGTTTTGTGTATATATATATACACACACACACATACACATATATATATTTGTTTCTATCGTCTATGATTCCTAGCAGTGTTTTGTGTATATATACAGATATATATGTATCTATGTATATCTATAGATGTATATCTATGTGTATAGATATGTATATATGGATATGTATATATAGATACATCTACGTATAGATATATGATGCATATGTATATATACATATCTATATACGTATATATGTGTGTG
The DNA here is from genome assembly GCF_000951035.1 of Colobus angolensis palliatus. NCBI lineage: Eukaryota > Metazoa > Chordata > Mammalia > Primates > Cercopithecidae > Colobus > Colobus angolensis. The sequence goes on along the minus strand of NW_012115322.1, from coordinate 4,722,040 downwards.
TGTATATATATACACACACATAAAGGGAAGTTTATTAAGTATTAACTTACAGGATCACAAGGTCCCATAGTAGGCTGTCTGCAAGCTGAGAAGCAAGGAGAGCCAGTCTGAGTCCCAAAACTGAAGAACTTGAAGTCCGATGTTCGAGGGCAGGAAGCATCCAGCACAGGAGAAAGATGTAGACTTGGAGGCTAGGCCTGTCTCTCCTTTTCACATTTTTCTGCCTGCTTTTACATTTGCTGGAAGCTGATGAGATTGTGCCCATCCAGATTAAGGGTGGATGTGCCTTCTCCAGCCCACTGATTCAAATGTTAATCTCTTTTGGCAACACCACACAGACACACCCAGAATTAATACTTTGTATTCTTCAATCCAATCAAGTTGATACTCAGTATTAACCATCACAGGAGGCAAGGGGTATATGGGAGTCTCCGTACTTTCCACTCCATTTTGCTATGAAACTAAAACTGCTCTGAAAAATAAACTCTATTAAAAAAAAAAAAAAAGAAGCAGCAGCAGCAATGGAAAAACTTTAAAAAGGGAAATTTTTAAATGACATTTGATAAATTTACATTTAAAATTAAGTTTAGGCTTACACAAACACAAATAACATCTGTCAACATCCCACTATACACTTTGGAAAATGCTAGATTATGAGATATTCTTAAGAATGAAATTGGTAGATCAAATAGTAAACAAATTAAAAGGTTATACCAATTTACATTTCTACCAACAGTGTTTGACAGAATGAGAATGTCACTTTCTCTATAGTTTTGTCAACATTTGACATTAACTTTGTTTTTTACAAAATCTGATACAAGAAAAGTATATGGCATTTTAATTTTCATATGTGTGATTACTACTGAGCATGAGTATCTTTTTATATTTTTATTTGAATTTTAATTTCTTTTATGAATGTCCCATTCATGAGCCATGCCAAATTTTTCGTCTGGGTGGGGTCTTTGAATTTTTTCTAGATTGATAAGAATCATAATCATATTGAGAATATTAAATCTATAAATTACATATATCACAATTATGTCTTCTTTTTTATTTTTAATGTTTTGTGTGCTTTATTTTTGTTATATAATGTTATCATTTTTATGAGCTTCAATCTATCATCTTTATCAAAACCCATGGCTTCTGGGTTTTGATGTTTCTTTATACCTTGGCTTTATTTTTAAATAAAAACTATTATGGAAAGCCAGAAACAGAGGAGTTGACAGGATAATAAAATGAACCCCTATGTACCTCAAATCTGGCTTCATTAATTGAGAATTCATGGCTAATCTTGTTTTATTTATACTTCCTGTATTATTCTGAAGCAAATCCCAGGCATTATATGATTTTCTGTCACTATTTCAGTGTATATACTGACTTTAGATAGAATTTTGCCTAACCCATTTCTTTACATCTGCCATAGTTTGGCTGAAATCCTTGACTTCCATTATAATATACTTATGTTATATCAAACATCAGCATTAAGCCTGGGCAACATAGACCCTGTCTCTGAAAAGAAAAATTAACTGGGCATTGTGGTGTGTGCCTATAATTCTAGCTATTCAGAGGCTAAGATGGGCGGATGGCTTGAGCCAAGGAGGTTAGGCTATAGTGAGCCATGACTGCACCATTGCACTCCAGTCTGGGCAACAGAGTGAGATCTTGTCTTTAAAAAAGAAAATCAGCATTGGATTAGTGTTATTTAATTTACTATTTTAAAATGGCCTCTATAAGAATTCAATTATTTTAATATGGCATGCCTCACCAACCTCCCTCATGCCATCCTCTCCTGCTCTCCCCGCTCTAGCCTTTTAATTCCCTGAGCAATTAAGCCCCTAGAAACTTCTCTATATGCTAGTCTCTCTATCCAAAATGTTCTTGGCCCAAACTTCCCCACCTCCTATGCTGACTTATCCAAAAGGCACAGTAAGCACAGTGCCTAGGGTTCACAAAATTTTAAGGGGTCCACAAAAATGTTTAAATTTATTTTAAAATCAGAAAACTAAGGACTTCTAGGTAAAAGAAAACATTTCAATATACAGTATTAACTAACATATTCATCTTTTTTCATGCAAGTTGCAAAATATAATTTTTAGTTTTATTTTTTATGTTAGAAGGGGCCCATGTTGTCAGAAGTACCTATGGCCCATCCCTCAGGTTTCAATGAAAATACCCCTTGTTTAGGGAAGCTTTGTCTTATCCTTCCAGATTATGCGAAATCCCCTGATACATGCAAGCACATCACCTTGTACTATGAAAATAAAATAAGCAATTGTATAATTCTGTATTTAAGGAAATCAGGAACTGAGCCTACCATGTTTAACACTGTATCCCCAGCACAAAGCACAATGCCTTGTAGGGAGTGATATTAGACCCTGGAGGACTGGTCATCTTTCACTGTGACTCTCTCAGGCCCTTTTATCCAGTGGTTGTTCCTCCCCAAACCTTTTTGCACAGAACTTCAGCTTGTAACTGTTCCTCTCCTTCCCTCTTGATAAAATCTAGATTGCACAAACAGTGGCTACAAATCGGCAAGGACAATTCCTCCCTCTTGCAAGAGCTATCCCTGGTTAACTCTTCCTCAAACTAGTTGGACTTTGGCTGATCCTCCTATACATTTCAACTCACTTTAAATTAGAATACATCTGTAAAGCCTTCTCATGTCCAGTTTTTCAAATAAAGGTTTATATGCCCTGGCTAATTTTGTTACACAGTGGCCATTCAATGAAGTCATACAGAATAAATGGCTGCTGCATAAATTATAGGCTTGGTGTCTTGGAATAATTAAGAAATTTTTTGAGAGTAGTCTAGCAAATCTAAACATACTAAGTAATAGCTAACATGACAGTGATAAATAGTTCTAATAAGAATTTCAATTTAAGTAAATTCAGTTGTTTTTATTTGTGTTAACAGAAGGGGTTGCTGGTATAGACATTCCAACACTGTGAGCAATATCCACATAGCTCTATTGTGGGTTTTTTGTTCTTGCATTCGAACTTGGGTTTTACATTTTGGGGAGACTTTAGAAGTCACCAAAAGTTGTCTGGTTTTCCTATGTTGCTCACAGTTCAGAACTGGTTTGCTTTCAGTGTACATAACAGCCCCTGGAATAATGTTTGACAAATAGTAGGGCTTCAATAATTATTTGCTGAATTAACAGAATGAATATCATTTCAAACTAGTCAGGCTCAACTAGAAACAGGAGGAAGGAGGGGTAGCTTAAAAAAAAATCTGAGCTCTATATTATTCTTTTCATTTATTTTGTTATTATATTTAATTTATCTAAAAATGAAATAGAAACCATGAGATTTTATGTTTTATCAAGGAAAATAGAAGAATAGATTTCAAAGGGTGAAAAAAAGGTCTCAGTAGTTAAAAAGCACTGCTCTAAATTCTAGGTTTCTATAAGTGGGGTACGTATTAGTCCAATTTTCTGATCCTAGATTTACCGATGCTATTTAATCTCATTGAGTTTCTTATTGACTCCGTTTCTCATTTGTAAAATGGGGATAATGGATAATGATGGAGTTACGAATTAATATATGAGTCAGAATAGTGTTGGTATACAGTAAGCCCTATTTAAAGCCTGTTCTTCATATTATCAGATCATTACTACTGCACTACTATTTTTATTACTATCATCATCATCATTGTTACTCTATAAATTGAGTGAGTTAAGTAAATGTTTCGATTTGTTAAATTCCCCCCCTTTACTATTTATTATGTAAATATGTTTTTAAAAAGTGGGTGTCATTCACACAACTTAAGTCACAACATTTTAATGACAGAGAAGAAAACAGCATTAATATAATGACATCAGGAAACTGAGGTTCTGGTAAATAAAAATACATAATTACCCATGAATTCAAGACTTCAGGGCTTTCAAAATAGCCACACTAACCAGTTCATAATTTTGCATGATTAGATCTGGCTAAAAGAATATTTTTGGCAATACACAATAAGTCAGGATTCTCTGAAATTCAAATTTGCCATGAAAATCTAATAAAAATGAGAGGGAAAATTTATTCCCTTAAATCTTATCTTACTTCCCTTGAATAGGCACTTAACATAGTAGAACACAATTTTCAATAGTGATTTTGGGGTTACAATTTTCACATGTAATTCTTTCTGCAGGTAAATAAAAATATAAACCCAGAACAGTAAAAATAACATAAGGTAACAGTAAAAGCCTACCAAGGCTTTTGTTTAAGTAAACATTTATCTTAACACTAGAGCTTCAGAATCCTGAGAAGACCCTTGGGAAAAAGTGACAGACATAGGTTTGATTCTTCCTGGTATTTCAAACAATGCCCCCACAACCTAAGGACCATTTTTTGAGGATAAATGACTGGCTCTGAGCACCAATGTCCTCAGGCCTTGCTTGGGGCCTATAATCTCACCTAATCATTATTCACTCTCCCCAGAAAAGCCTCAAGCTAAAATTGTGATTGCTATTTAGAACTAAACTTGCAAATTCATTTTTGAACATCCGTTCTTCTGCCCTCATGACTTCATTTTTTAATTCATGTGCACCATTACATAGCAGCTGCACTAAGCATTAAAACCTACAGCAACAGTCAATGTGTTCTGAGTGCTGGCCTTCTTTACTCATTTATAAAAAGATATTCTGATAACAAAAATGCCTAAGGATTGCATTGCATAATTCATGCAACTGGATATATAGTCATTAAAGGGGATAGGAAATGCAGTGATAATGGGCAATAGTTCAGTAAACTCAGAATTTTGCAATACAGTTTTTATAAGCCAGCTTTTACTTGAAAAATCAAAATAATTTTTATAAGTGCAAAAATAAGTTTAGAATGCAATGGTCTCGGAAAACCAGGGGATAAGCTAGAGTCAAATCAGGCTGCAAATTTCCTTAATGAGACCTTTCAGTTTTTCTTACATGGGATGTAAAATGTATTATTTCTTAGCCTCTATCCTGCTAAAACTTCCCATTTTTGCTTTCTTTCTAGGACTGAGCATTGCAGTCCTTTCCCTGTTCTTCCAGTAACTCTGTCTGCTTCAGTTGATAGTGAGATACAATTTCTTACTGATTATCACATTTAAGTCTCCTTTATCTCTTTTTATATGCAATGCTATTCTTTTTCCCGTTGAGACTAACTTTGTTTTTCTTTCTTTCCTCATTGAATAAGAACCACAACTGACAATATTGTGAACTCTTTCTGGCATTAATTATTATGCAATATTTTCCAATTTCCTATGATGAGCTATTATAGTGACTATCAAACCTTAACATTAGACCTTAAGGTATTGCTTTCTTTTAATTTTTCATACCTTAAAAACTAATCAGATATTCATCACATATAATAACACGTTAAATTTTATATTCTATTTAATCCAAGGGCTTTTTTTCATTCAAATATACAGTTTAATATTTTTTACAATTTGGAGTTGTGCACCCATCCTCACAGTTAATTTCAGACCATTTTCATCACTCCAAAAAGAAACCCTATAAACATTAGCATTCACTTTTTCCACAAATCACCCAGTCCCAGGCAACCATTAATCTACTGCCTCTGTGGATTTGCCTGCTCTAGACATTTCAGATAAATGTTATCATAAAATATGTGGCCTTCTGTGACTGACTTGTTTTACTTAATATAATATTTTTAAGGTTCATCCATACTGTACAGGAATCAGCACATCATCTCTTTCTATTGCTAAATAATATTCCATTGTATGTACATACCACATTTTATTTATCCATTCATCAGCTGGTGGACATTTGGGTTGTTTCCACTTTTTGGCTACTATAAGTAATGCTGCTGCACACACTTGTTTACAAATATTAGTGTATTTATGTATTTTTATTTCTCTATGAGTAGAACTGATGCGTCATCAATCTGTAAGTTCTTAAGGAATAAGGGTGTAAAAATAGACAAAAGATAAATATTCCTGATGTCTGAAACCCTTTCAAGTAAAAGCACCTCGACCCTAATCCCACACTTGTTGCCAATATGTGTCTTCCTTCTCAATGTAGCGTGCCTCCCAAGGTTCTGCTATGTAAGAACTGGGGCGTTTATCACTACTTCCGTCTACCCTTCATGTCCTTCATGTCAGATAACAGATGATCCTGGCATTGAAGTCTAAAAGTATAATCTCTGACTCTTGGTTCTGCAACCTAGGTGTTTAGTGTAGAGATCCTATCTGCCCTTTGTACCCTGTCTGGCTTCCTTTTGAGGTTGTCATTAGATACTGGCAGGTTTGGTATCCACAGAAATGATAGGAGCTTGGGTAACTTTTGGAGTCAAACCCTAATGAGTGGGGCCTTAAAAAGATTTGTGTATCTTTGCTTCACTGGTTCTCAGTTTTCTTGCTCTTACAAAGCAGAGGAAGGCTCTGGAGAACGTAGCTTTGATATCAAAGTAGCTTGATAAAGCCGTCTCCCTCTCCATGTGTCTTTCCTCCTTTGCTTGAAGGTCTGAATTACCACCACCCCACCTCCTTGCTACCAATGGAGAACAATTCATATTTTTATAATATGTATCAGCTTTTTTTCCAAATTAAACTTTCTATTTTGAAATAATTATATATTCACATGCAGTTGCAGGAAATAATACAGACATATGGTGTACCCTTTACCCAGTGTCCCCCAGCGGTAATATCTGTCAAATTATAGCACAATGTAACAACCAAGTTACTGACATGGATGCAGTCAAGATAAAGAACATTTCCATCACCACAAGGGTCCCTCATGTTGCTCTTTTATAGCACACCCATTTCCCTTCCCTCACCACCTGTTTAATCCTCACAACTCCCTAATCTATTCTCCATTCCTATAATGTCATTTGAAAAAATATTTTATAAGTAGAATCACATGGTATGTAAACTTTGGGGATTGACTATTTTCACTCAGCATAATTTTCTGGAGACTCATGCAGCTTCCTGAGTGTATCAGTAGTTTGTTCCTTTTTATTGCTTAGTAGTGCAGGCTGAGTATCCATATTACAGAATGCTTGGAACCAAAAGTGTTTCAGATTTCAGATTTCTGAAAGTTTTGGGATATTTGCATTATCAAACCTCACAGAAGACCCTAATAAGGTATTGCTTTCTTTTGAAATGATAACATAAAAACTAATCAGATATTGATCACATATAATAACATGTAAAATTTTATATTCTATCTACCTAAGGATTTTTTGAAAAATCAAAACTCATGTTTCTGCAGAAAGCATATGTAAAATTTTACTCAAAAGACTTGGCAAATTCCATGATGGTATTCGCAATTTAGTACAATACCTCCTGAGGATAGAGAAATAAAATTTATATAATGATGGAGAGAAGAGCTATAGTTTCCAACAAAATATTACTTTAGTAAAGAAGGAAACTGAGGGATTTTCTGTATGTTAAAGGTTCTGCTTTTAACATGAGAGATAAAAAACACTTTTTTGTGACAAGTATATAGTATAATTCTTATAGAGGCCTTTATGCTAAGAGTGATGGAAAACCTCTGAAGGGTGTATATGTGAGCAGATGTGTGTGTTTAAATCAGATTAAAACATGTGCATGGTTAAAATAAATGTCCTTTGGCCCAGATTTTCCATGTAAGCCTCGCTTCTCTTTCCACTTTTCCT
>NW_012115322.1:4713326-4713907 GCF_000951035.1 Colobus angolensis palliatus | reverse complement strand
CGCCTCCCAGGCTCAAGTGATCCTCCCACCTCAGCCTCCCAAGTACCTGAGACTACAGGTGTGTGCCAGCAGGTGCAGCTAATTTTTGTATTTTTTTGTAGACCCAGACTGGTCTCAAACTCCTCACTTCAAGTGATCTGCCCACCTCCGCCTCTCAGAGTTTTGGGATTACAGGTGTGAGCCACCATGCCCATCCTCAATTTAGTTTTATCTCTATTTTTAGTTTCTCTGTTGTAACTATAATACCTTTCTTTTTCTGTTCCCTTCAGATACTTCTTTGTGATTGCCCTCATCAGATGAGGATATTAGTGCACCCACCTTCTCCTTCAACTCTTCTTCTTCCTGATTTCATTATCAGGTCTTTCATTTTTGTATTTCTAAAATTAATGCCAGTTACATATTTAAAATTATTTTTTATTTTACTTTAAGTTCTGGAATACATGTGCAGAACATGCAGCTATGCTATGTAGGTATACATGTGCCATGGTGGCTTGCTGCACCTATCAACGCGTCATCTAAGTTTTAAGCCCTGCATGCATTAGGTATTTGTCCTAATGCTCTCCCTCCCCTTGCCCTCCACC
>NW_012115322.1:4709798-4711011 GCF_000951035.1 Colobus angolensis palliatus | reverse complement strand
AGGTGTAAGGAAGGGGTCCAGTTTCTGTTTTCTGCATATGGCTAGCCAGTTTTCCCAACAGCATTTATTAAATAGGGAATCCTTTCCCCATTGGTTGTTTTTGCCAGTTTTGTCAAAGATCAGATGGTTGTAGATGTGTGATATTATTTCTGAGGTCTCTGTTCTGTTCCATTTGCCTATATATCTATTTTGGTACCAGTACCATGCTGTTTTGGTTACTGTAACCTTGCAATATAGTTTGAAGTCCAGTAGTGTGATGCCTCCAGCTTTGTTGTTTTTGCTAAGGATTGTCTTAGCTATACAGGCTCTTTTTAGGTTTCATATGAAATTTAAAGTAGTTTTTTCTAATTCTGTGAAGAAAGTCAGTGTTAGCTTGGTGGGAACAGCATTTGAATAGCATTGAATCTATAGAGTACTTTGCAATAGCATTGAATCTATAAAGTACTTTGGGCAGTATGGCCATTTTCATGATACTGATTCTTCCTATCCGTGAGCATGGAATGTTTTTCCATTTGTTTGTGTCCTCTCTCACTTCCTTGAGCAGTGGTTTGTAGTTCTACTTGAAGAGGTCCTTAACATCCCTTGTAAGTTGCATTCCTAAGTATTTTTTTCTCTTTGTAGCAATTGTGAACGACAGTTCGCTCATGATTTGGCTCTTTGCTTGTCTATTATTATTATTTTACAACCATAATTAACCATGTACATTATTGTGTGAAAAGGGCTTTTGCATTTGGTGTTCCCTCTACCTGCAACATAAATTCACTGAGATGACCATTCAATCCCTCTTTTTCTTAAATTCTTGACAATAATGGCAGCTGATCAGTAGGGCCTCCCTTGCCATACTTATTTTAAATAGCAACTTCCCATGCCTGAAATTTTTGCTCTGATTTCCTTATTTTTTTCTTCATAGCTCTCGTTGTTAATACAAATTATGTATTTTATTTTTCTTAATTTTTAAAACTACGGTCACTCTCCCCCACTGGACTGTAAGCTTCAAGAAGGCAGATAATCTATTCTAACTAATTTAATTCATTTTTTAATTCATTACTTTCCCCATCATTACTGTATTCCTAGTAACTAAAACAATGCTATATAACCAGCTGACACTAAATATTAGCTTAATTAGTGATTAATTACAGTGCCAAGTAGTCTTCTTTGGGTATATATGTGTGTGTGTGTATGTGTGTGTGTGTGTGTGTGTGTGTGTGTGTGT
>NW_012115322.1:4702774-4709593 GCF_000951035.1 Colobus angolensis palliatus | reverse complement strand
CAGGGTTTTACCATGTAAGCCAGGATGGTCTTGATCTCCTGACCTCATGATCCACCCACCTTGGCTTCCCAAAGTGCTGGGATTACAGGCGTGAGCCAGCGTACCCGGCCCTTTGATTATATTTTCTTAAGCCATTTTTCAGTTTTCTTAGAATTTCTAATTCCCTTTTGTTTTTCTAGTATTATTTTTCTTTATCATATTCCCAGTTCTTTCCAGCTCTCCATTATATAAAACATTCTGGTATATCTCTTTTCTTTTGTTCCCCCTTTTCCTTGGGAACTGCTCTTCCAGAGTCTTGACATTCTCTGGCTGCACAACTGTCATCCTGAGACTCCTCTTTCCTGATCTTCCGGCTGGTGCTATTTCAACCCCCATTTTTTCTCTTTTCATTTCTTTTTTTTTTTTTTAATTCTGCTATGATGAAGCATATCCCTTAGCAACTCCTAAGAGCAAGTGTATGGATAATCAATTTTTAAAATTTTTATGTTTGAATTTTTTCTTATTTTATTCTCACAAATTATCCAGGTTCTAACATTAGAAGATGCAAGCCTAGGGGCAGAGCCTGACAGGTGGCAGGGGAAAGGAGAGAAGTAGTGAGTGTATGCATTCACATTAGGAAAGGAGAAAACACATTTAAAAGGTGCTATTTTTGGCCACCTGCTCTACATGAGACACTGTTTAAAACTAACATTTTGTACCACTTTTACTAACTGTTTTTTATAATAGTCTTAATTCATCATGTTAAAAGTTGTAGAAAAGGCACATCTTTAAAGACTGTGGTGAGAAGAAGCAATTGCTATCCGTTTTAATTGTTTGCCATGTTAATTCTAGTTTATCTTGGACTCTAGGTTACAAATCTTCCCTCTGAACTTGGAAGGTAATGCTCCACCCTCGTCAAACATTCATTTTTGTCCTTTGTAGGTCATCTGCTTTTTTCTTCTGACTTTTAGGATTTACTCTTTTTTTTTTTTCTTGGTGCTTTGCAATTCCTGATATGTCTAGGTGTAGGCCCTTTAAAATTCATGTTATACTTGAATTTTAAGTAGGTACTCTCTTCTAAGGAGTTGTGTCCTTCATATCTAGGAAATTATCTTGCATTATTTTCTTATAATTCGCCACCCACCTTTTTTTTCTTATTCTTTCCTTCTATGACTTTTATTATTCTATGATGGTCCACATGAGCTGATCATGTTTTTATTTCCTGAGTCTTTCATATTCTCTGTGGTCTCTGTGTGTCGTTGTTCATTATACAAATATTCAGTAAATCTCCCCATTTTCAGCCCTATTTCTCCCTGCCGTCTTCTTACCAGGCATCTCAGAGCCCCTGAACCTCCCTATGGATCTACAGATCAATGGGTCCTGTATACTGTAGGCTGAGGTTTCCTGTGCCCACTTCAGCAGTTCTTATCAGTTTTCCTGCTCACATTAATATATTGAAATCTCACATCTGTTAATGGCCTATCCTCTCCCTACTGTGGTGTTACTTATTTTTTATTTCTGTATTGCCATTTTATTGGGTCTTAAAAGAAGTAAAAACATGCATGGTCTACCTGCTATCTTTAACTAGAAGTCATTGAACGTTTGTAGGCAAAAAAAATGACCAGAGGAAATGCCATTTTACAAAGATCACTCCTGATAAAGTTTGAGTTATAGCAGCATAAACTAGCAGATGAGGTTACCATGCATGTAATTATGTGAGGCTTATAACACAGCCCAAGATATAGGTAATAGGGCTACTTATTAAAATAATATAGGAGGGATAGAATTAGTATATTTTTACGTATAAAGAAGCAGGTGCATTCATATTTAAAGGAATGCAACCACCTAGGAACAAGTTAAATACAATACTTTCTCCTATTAGAAAGCAAAATCGGCTGGGTGCAGTGGCTCACCTGTAATCCCAGCACTTTGGTGAGGCTGAGACAAGTGGATCACTTGAGCTGCGGAGTTCCAGACCAGTCTGGGCAACAGGTGAAATCCCCATTAAAAATACAAAAAAACAGCTGGGTGTGGTGGTACATGTCTGTGGTCTCAGCTACTCGGGAGCAGATCGCTTGAGGTGGGGATTGGGAATGGGTGGATGAAGGTTGCAGTGAACAGCATGCCACTGCAGTGAGTGGGTGACAAGAGTGAGACCCTGTCTTAAAAAAATAAAAAAGTAAAATACAATTTATTCCCCAGGGCAAAATTGAAGTGACTCTTTTCAGAAATAATATAATCTCTACCTACTCTACCAGTGCTTTCTATCACTTGATTTCAATGTTATTTTTGCATAGAGTAGCAGTAAGTTAGCTTTATACCAGCCTTGCACTTCTAGAAATTTATTGTCTGTTGACTGGGTGTGGTGACTCATGCCTGTCATCACAGCACTTTGGGAGACCGAGGCATGTGGGTCACCTGAGGTCAGGAGTTCAAGATCAGCTTGGTCAACATGGTGAAACCCCATCTGTAATAAAAACACAAAAATTAGCCAGGCTTGGTGGCACCCCCCATGCCTGTATTCCCAGCTGTTTGGGAGACTGAGGCATGAGAATCGCTTGAACCTGGGAGGAGGTTGCAGTGAGGCGATATCACACCACTGCACTCCAGCCTTGATGACAGAGTAAGGATCTGTCTCAAAAAAAAAAAAAAATTGTAGTCTTTTATTTTCAGTTAACAGCAATAAGGATCAAAATGCTATTTCATAGGGTGGTAATGATGAATAAAATGAGATAAAACATATCATGTTCATTTTTGCTCTTTGTACCATATACCCATTTTTAAACCACCTCTAGAATATCTCCATAACTATAGTAAATTCTCTAATATCAAAATCCTCCTACTATATGAAAATTTTGGTTCTTTAAAAGGGCACTATTGCCAAATAATGGAGTGTGATAATATAAAAAGCATTTTTCTTGCCTTCTTAAGTCTTAAGAAAGGCTTTGCAGTCTTAAGCAGCTCCTTTGTGTACTCAATTGAAAGATCTTTGTAAGCTTTAGTACCATTAAAAAAATGCATTGTTTATAGCCAGTTCTGTAGATCTTTTTGATAATAGGAATAAACTCTTTATCAAAGCACGATCTCTATGAATCCTAGTCATTTAAATGTGGTTTTTCAGTGTTACTCATCTTAATTGTTGTGCTGACATATGTGACTGCTCTTTATGTATTGCTTTTCAAATAGATTTAAGAAAAATTCACTGAAAAAGTTGTTTTCATTTCTATCTCCCTTTAAAAGACGTATACATATATAAAAGTTATATGTGGTAGCAATTTTATTATAGATTATTAGGGACTCTCATTTTGCTGAGTGACATGTTTACTTCCTGTCATTCACATAAAAGCTTGGAAAAATGGGGGAGAAATTTTAAATCTATAACTGAATAAATTCAGTAGATTTCAAGGAAAATAATAAAATTATAGTAAAGATCATTTCAGGTTTCAAATATCTGTAACTCTATATTATTACGGCTGAAAGAAATTGCAAATGCAGTATGCATTTTTCATAATCAAAATGTATTATAAACCCTCCATGTGTCTTTCATATAAATAAAAAGGATTATAATTTCAAATATCATTATTATCATATCTGTTTGCCTTTATTGTAAGTGGAAGCTATAGTTTCTGATTACCTCTAACTACTGCTGGATTTTTCCCTAAAGTGCATATGTTTTTTGGATTAACAACACATTTATTTTTAGTATTGTTATTTTTACCTGCTCCTGACCATTCAGTGTGCACATATGCACACACATCTCAGAGAATAGGAAAAACAAAAGACATTTTATTAAGTAAATAATACTCTACAAAGGTTTTATTTGGTTTACATAATAGATGAAAAGTTCCTTTTTAGGGTACTGTATTCTATTTTATGTAGGAATTATTTTTAAAACCATGGTATCCTAGGGGTTTTTTTTTATTATTTTGCATGTTATGATTTTCTGGTGGCTATACAGAAATCTTCCAGCTTTTTTTCCTCTATTCACAGTATTCAAAGTAGTCCATGTGACCTAGATATTGAAAATCTAGGTAGAGTGTGCTGCATTGCTGATATTTACTGTGAAACGTTAGAAACATTCTGGTACCACATGCTGGAATTATGGGGTGCACACTGTTTAATATTGCTGGTATTTTTGTGATAGTCTATATGATCATTTTTTAAGCTGTCATTAAAATTGTTGAAAAATGTTCAAAAACAAAAAGTAATGTTTTTATATTTCAGTTAAAATGCACATATAATCAATGCTCATTTTAAAATTTAGCTCAGACTAGGTAAGTTTTATTATGAGTTTTCCCACCATTATTTTCCTTGTATTTGGAATTATCATAATCGGCTAACTACAGAAATCTTCCCTCCCCTCCTCTCCTCTCCTCTCCTTCCATGTTTTTACTGGGAAGAAAAATAAGAAAAAAAGTGTTGGGTTGGGGCCCAGCATGGTGGCTCACGCCTATAATGCCAACACTTTAGGAGGCCGAGGCAGCCAGATCAAAAGATCAGGGACCAGCCAGTCTGGCCAACATTGTGAAACCCAATCTCTACTAAAAATACAAAACTTAGCCGGATGAGGTGGCACGTACCTGTAATCCTAGCTACTGGGGAGGCTGAGGGAGGAGAATCTCTTGAACCCAGGAGGCTAAAGTTGCAGTGAGCCGAGATCACACAACTGCACTCTAGCCTGGGTGACAGAGCGAAACTCTGTCTCAAAAACACAAACAAAACAAAACAAAAAAAGTGTTGGATTTACAGGTTTCTTTTCAGTACATGTTCTTCTGAGCATCAGTTGGGACACTGACTCCCCTGTTTCATTAATATTTCCAAACAGAAATCTGTTGCAGAGCCATTTTTAAAAGGTAGGGTATATGTTGAATGGCAGGCTTAATAATTTGTCCAGTATAACTAATGTAACCTTTTGCAACATTGCCTAGGATCGAGGCTATGAAACAAGAAGGGCTCACATCATCTATATAGCCAGAGAAATAGGAACAGTTATTTTTAAAGACACGTTACCAATCCCATAGTTTGGACAACAATCACTAGACGTTAATAAGAGCATCAAAATGGTAGTGGCTGCCAAGATGGCTGAATAGGAACAGCTCCAGTCTGCAGCTCCCAGCGAGATCAATGCAGAAGGCAGGTGACTTCTGCATTTCCAGCTGAGGTACCCAGCTCATCTCATTGGAACTGGTTAGACAGTGGGTGCAGCCCACCCCACCTGGGAAGCACAAGGGGTTGGGGAACTCCCTCCCATAGCCAAGGGAAGACAGGAAAGACTGTGCCATGCGCAACAGTGGACTCCAGCCCAGATACTATGCTATTCCCATGGTCTTTGCAACCACAAATCAAGAGATTCCCTCGGGTGCCTACACCACCAGGGCCCTGGGTTTCAAGCACAAAACTGGGTGGCCATTTGGGCAGACACCGAGCTAGCTGCCGGAATTTTTCATACCCCAGTGGCGCCTGGAATGCCAGCAAGACAGCACCATTCACTCCCCTGGAGAGGGGGCCAAAGCCAGGGAGCCAAGCGGTCTAGCTCAGCGGATCCCAGCCCCACGGAGCGCAGCAAGCTTAGATCCTCTGACTTGAAATTCTCACTTCCAGCACAGCAGCCTGAAGTGAACCTGAGACGGTAGAGCTTCTTGTGGGGAGGGGCGTCCACCATTACTGAGGCTTGAGTAGGTGGTTTTCCCCTCAACAGTGTAAACAAAGCCACCGGGAAGTTCGAACTGGGCAGAGATCACCACAGCTTGGCAAAGCCGCTGTAGCCAGACTGCCTCTCTAGATTCCTCCTCTCTGGGCAGGGTATCTCTAAAAGAAAGGCAGCAGCCCCAGTCAGGGGCTTATAGATAAAACAACCATTTCACTGAGACAGAGCAACAGGGGGAAGGGACAGCTGTGTGCACAGCTTCAGCCAGCTTAAATGTTCCTGCCTACTGGCTCTGAAGAGAGCAGCAGATCTCCCAGCACAGCGCTTGAGCTCTGCTAAGGGACAAACTACCTCTTCAAGTGGGTCCCCGACTCCCCGTGCCTCCTGACTGGGAGACACTTCCCAGGAGGGGTCGACAGACACCTCATACAGGAGAGCTCCAGCTGGCATCTAGCGGGTGCTACTCTGGGACAAAGATTCCAGAGGAAGGAATAGGCAGCAATCTTTGCTCTTCTGCAGCCTCGGCTGGTGATACCCAGGGAAACAGGGTCTGGAGTGGACCTCCAGCAAACTCCAGCAGACCTACAGCAAAGGATCCTGACTGTTACAAGGAAAGCTAACAAACAGAAAGGAAGAGCATCAGCATCAACAAAAAGGAAATCCATTCAGAGACCCCATCTGAAGGACACCAAAACAAAGACCAACGGTAGATAAATCCATGAAGATGAGGAAAAACCAGTGCAAAAAGGCTGAAAATTCCAAAAATCAGAATGCCTCTTCTCCTCCAAATGATCACATCTCCTCGCCAGCAAGGGAACAAAACTGGACAGAGAATGAGTTTGACGAATGGACAAAAGTAGGCTTCAGAAGATGGGTAATAACAAACTCCTTCAAGCATGTTCTAATCCAATGAAAGGAAGCTAAGAACCATTTTTTGTTTTTGTTTTTTTTTTTGAGACAGAGTCTCACTCTGTCGCCCAGGCTGGAGTAAAGGAAAGGTGTTGTCAAAATAAGGAGGAGATCTATCTTGAGTGACTGTATCTTCCTGGGACACCTTTTTTTTCTTGAGACAGGGTCACACTCTGTCACCCAGACTGGAGCGCAGTGGTGCAATATCAGCTCACCACAACCTCTGCCTCCCAGGCTCAAGCGATTCTCCTGCCTCAGCCTCCCAAGTAGCTGAGATTACAGGC
>NW_012115322.1:4673442-4701834 GCF_000951035.1 Colobus angolensis palliatus | reverse complement strand
GGGTTCACCTTGTTAGCCAGGATAGTCTCGATCTTCTGACCTCGTGATCCACCCGCCTCAGCCCACCAAAGTGCTGGGATTACAGGCATGAACCACCGCACCAGGCCGCTAAGAACCTTGAAAAAATGTTAGACAAATTGCTAACTATAATAACTAGTTAAGAAAAGACCTATTCTGCAGCCTCCACTGGTGATACCCAGGCAAACAGGATCTGGAGTGGACCTCCAGACCTGATGGAGCTTAAAAACACAGCATGAGAACTTCATGAAGCATACACAAATATCAATAGCTGAATCGATCAAGTGGAAAAAAGGAGGATATCAGAGATTGAAGATGAACTTAATGAAATAAAGCGTGAAGACAAGATTAGAGAAAAAAGAATGAAAAGGAACGAACAAAGCCTCCAAGAAATATGGGACTATGTGAAAAGACCAAACCTATGTTTGATTGGTGTACCTGAAAGTGACGGGGAGAATGGAACCAAGTTGGAAAACACTCTTCAGGACATTATTCAGGAGAACTTCCTCAACTTAGCAAGACAGGCCAACATTCAAATTCAGGAAATACAGAGAAACCACAAAGATCCTCCTTAAGAAGAGCAACCCAAGACACATGATCGACAGATTCACCAAGGTTGAAATGAAAGAAAAAATGTTAAGGGCAGCAGAGAGAAAGGTCGGGTTACCCACAAAGGGAAACCCATCAGGCTAACAGCGGATCTCTCGGTAGAAACCTTACAAGCCAGAAGAGAGTGGGGGCTAATATTCAAAATTCTTAAATAAAAGAATTTTCAACCCAGAATTTCATATCCAGCCAAACTAAGCTTCATAAGTGAAGGATAAATAAAATCCTTTACAGACAAGCAAATGCTGAGAGATTTTGTCACTACTAGGCCTGCCTTACAAGAGCTCCTGTAGGAAGCCCTAAATATGGAAAGGAAAAACTGGTACCAGCCACTGCAGAAACATACCAAATTGTGAAGACCATTGACATTATGAAGAAACTGCATCAACTAATGGACAAAATAACCAGCTAGCATCATAATGACAGGATCAAATTCACACATAACAGTATTAACCTTAATGTAAATGGGTTAAATGCCCCAATTAGACACAGACTGGCAAGTTGGATAAAGGGTCAAGACCCATTAGTGTGCTGTGTTCAGGAGTCCCATCTCATGCAAAGACACACATAGACTCAGAATAAAGGGATGGAGGAATATTTACCAAGCAAATGGAAAGCAATAAAAAGCAGAGGTTGCAATCCTAGTCTCTGATAAAAGAGACTTTAAACCAACAGATCAAAAAAGACAAGGGCTTTACATAATGGTAAAGGGATCAATACAAAAAGAAGAGCTAACTATCCTAAATATATACACACCCAATACAGGAGCACCCAGATTCATAAAGCAAGTTCTTAAGAGACCCACAAAGAGATTTAAACTCCCACACAATAGTAGTGGGAGACTTTAACACCCAACTGTCAATATTAGATCAACAAGACAGAAAATTAACAAGGATATTCAGGACGTGAACTCAGCTCTGGACCAAGCAGACCTAATAGACATTTACAGAACTCTCTACCCCAAATCAACAGAATATACATTCTTCTCAGCACCACTTCACACTTATTCTAAAATTGACCACATAATTGAAAGTAAAGCACTCCTCAGCAAATGCAGAAGAACAGAAATCTTAACAAACAGTCTCAGACCACAGTGCAATCAAATTAGAACTCAGCATTATGGAACTCACTCAAAACTGCAAAAATATATGGGAACTGAACAACCTGCCCCTGAGTAACTACTGGGTTAATAAAAAAAATTGACACAGAAATAGTTATTTGAAACCAATGAGAACAAAGACACAACATACCGGAATCTCTGGGACACAGCCAAAGCAGTCTTAGAGGGAAATTTATAGCACCAAATGCCCACAGGAGAAAGTGGGAAAGATCTAAAATCGACACCCTAACATCACAATTAAAAGAACTAGAGAAGCAAGAGCAAACAAATTCAAAAGCTAGCAGAAGACAAGAAATAAACAAGATCAGAGCAGAACTGAAGGAGATAAACCCTTAAAACAATCAAGGATTCAAGGAGCTGATTTTTTGAAAAGATTAACAAAATACATAGACCACTAGCAAGACCAATAAAAAAGAAAAGAGAGAAGAATCAAATAGACACAATAAAAAATGATAAAGGGGATATCACCACTGATCCCACCAAAATACAAGCTGCCATCAGAGAATACTATAAATCCCTCTATGCAAATAAACTAGAAAATATAGAGGAAATGGATAAATTCCTAGACACATGCACCTTCCTACAACTAAGCCAGGAAGAAGTTGAATCGCTGAATAGACTAATAACAAGTTCTGAAGTTGAGACAGTAATTAATACTCTACCAACAAAAAAAAGTCCAGGACCAGATAGATTCCCAGCTGAATTCTACCAGAAGTACAAAGAGGAGCTGGTACCATTCCTTCTGAAACTATTCCAAACAAAGGAAAAAGAGGGAATCCTCCCTAACTCATTTTATGAGGCCAGCATCATCCTGATGCCAAAAGCTAGCAGAGACACAACAAAAATTCTAAATCTCAAGCCAATATCCTTGATGAATATCGATGCAAAAATCCTCAATAAAATGGCAGACAGAATCCAGCAGCACATCAGAAAGGTCATCCACCATGATCAAGTCAACTTCACACCTGGGATGCAAGGCTGGTTCAACATATGCAGATCAATAAGTGTAATCCATCACATAAACAGAGCAAAGGACAAAAACCACATGATTATCTCAATAGATGCAAAAAAAGGCCTTTGATAAAATTCAACATCCCTTCATGCTAAAAACTATCAACAAACTTGGTATTAATGGAAAGTATCTCAAAATAATAAAAGCTGTTTGTGACAAACCCACAGCCAATATCATACTGAATGGGCAAAAGCTGGAAGCATTCCCTTTGAAAACGAGCACAAGACAAGGATGCCCTCTGTCACCATTCCTATTCAACTAGTTCTGGCCAGGGCAGTTAGGCAAGAGAAAGAAATAAAAGTATTCAGATAAGAAACGACAAAGTCAACTTGTCCCTGTTTGCAGATGCCATGATTGTATATTTAGAAAACCCCATTGTCTCAGCCCAGAATCTCCTTAAGCTGATAAGCAGAGTCTCAGGATACAAAATCAATGTGCAGAAATCACAAGCATTCCTTTTTTTTTGAGACGGAGTCTCACTCTGTCGCCCAGGCTGGAGTGCTGTGGCCGGATGTCAGCTCTCTGCAAGCTCTGCCTCCCAGGTTTACGCCATTCTCCTGCCTCAGCCTCCCGAGTAGCTGGGACTACAGGCGCAAGCCACCTCGCCCGGCTAGTTTTTTGTATTTTTTAGTAGAGACGGGGTTTCACCGTGTTAGCCAGGATGGTCTCGATCTCCTGACCTCGGGATCCACCCGTCTCGGCCTCCCAAAGTGCTGGGATCACAGGCTTGAGCCACCGCGCCTGGCCTCATCACAAGCATTCCTACACACCAATGATAAACAGAGAGCCAAATCATGAGTGAACTCCATTTACAATTGCTACAAAGAGAATAAAATACCTAGGAATACAACTTACAAGGGATGTGAAGGGCCTTTTCAAGGAGAACTACAGACCGCTGCTGAAGGAAATAAGAGAGAACACAAACAAATGAAAAAACATTCCATGCTTATGTATAGGAAGAATCAATATCGTGAAAATGGCCATAGTGCACAAAGTAATTTATAGATTTAGTGTTATCCCCATCAAGCTACCATTGACTTTCCTCGCAGAATTAGAAAAACCTACTTTAAATTTCATATAGAACCAAAGAAGAGCCCATATAGCCAAGACAATTCTAAGCAAAAAGAACAAAGCTGGAGGCATCACACTACCTGACTTCAAATTATACTACAAGGCTATAGTAACAAAAACAGCATGGTACTGGTACCAAAACAGATTTATAGACCAATGGAACAGAATAGAGGCCTCAGAAATAACACCACACATCGACAGCCATCTGATCTTTGACAAACCTGACAAAAACAAGCAATGGGGAAAGATTCCCTGTTTAATAAATAGCATTGGGAATACTGGCTAGTCATATGCAGAAAACAGAAACTGGACCCCTTCCTTACACCTTATACAAAAATGAACTCAAGATGGATTAAAGACTTAAACATAAGACTAAAACCATAAAAACCCTAGGAGAAAATCTAGGCAATACCATTCAGGACATACACATGGGCAAAGACTTTATGACCAGAACACCAAAAGCAACGGCACCAAAAGCCAAAATTGACAAATGGGGTCTAATTAAACTAAAGAGCTTCTGCACAGCAAAAGAAACTATCATCAGAGGGAGCAGACAACCTACAGAATGGGAGAAAATTTTTGCCATCTACCTATCTAACAAAGGGCTAATATCCAGAATGTACAAGGAACTTAAGCAAATTTACAATAAAAAAAAAATTACAAAATGGGCAAAGGATATGAACAGATAATTCTCAAAAGAAGACATTTATGCGGCCAACAAACATATGAACAAAAGCTCTTTATCACTGGTCATTAGAGAAATGCAAATTAAAACCACAATGAGATACCATCTCACACCAGTTAGAATGGCGATCATTAAACAGTCAGGAAATGACAGATTCTGGAGAGGATGGGGAGAAATAGGAACACTTTTACGCTATCGGTGGGAGTGTAAATTACTTCAACCATTGTGGAAGACAGTGTGGCGATTCCTCAAGGATCTACAACCAGAAATACCATTTGACCCAGCCATCCCATTACTGGGTATATACCCAAAGGATTATAAATCATTCTATTGTAAAGACACATGCTCACGTATGTTTATTGCAGCACTATTCACGATAGCAAAGACTTGGAACCAACCCAAATGCTCATCAGTGATAGACTGGATTAAGAAAATGTGACACCATGGAATACTATGCAGCCATAATAAAGGATGAGTTCATGTCCTCTGCGGGGTCATGGATGAAGCTGGAAGCCATCATTCTCAGCAAACTAACACAGAAACAGAAAACCAAACACTGCACGTTCTCACTCATAAGTGGGAGTTGATCAATGAGAACACATGGACACAGAGAGGGGAACATCACACACTGGGGCCTGTCAGGGGTTGGGGGGCTAGAGGAGGGATAGCATTAAGAGAAATACCTAATGTAGATGATGAGTTGATGGGTGCAGCAAACCACCATGGCATGTGTATACCTGTGTAACAAACCTGCACATTCTGCACATGTATCCCAGAACTTACAGTATTAAAAAAATTTTTTTTAATAAATAAAAACAAAAAATATTTTAAAAGAGCATCAAAATGTGTTTCACAATAGTTACATTCTGCTCTTACTAATTCTTGGTAAAGGGACTCCAACTGAAGCAGCACTAAGGCAGTCTTGTGTTAACGTAGTCCCAGCAGCCAAATGTGGGGCAATTTGAGCATTAAAATAAACAATGATAATAATGATTTATAACACACTGTATAAAATGAGAATCTTATCAATCCAGACCAATACAAATGAATACATAAATGAAGGAGAACAGAAAATTATTTCTTACATCAGAATGCCAACTAATAGAAGGGATAATAGAGTTATAAAATCATTTTCTAACTCTATTATCCCTTCTATTAGATGCTAAAATTAGCGAGTAAAATTTTATATTAGTTTCAAAATATTCAAAATTTAATTATAAAGGAAACCTACTAATTTGGCAGTGGAGAAACCAACGGATATCACATTAACGAAGTGATCATAGTTACCGCCACCAATATTGTAATAAACTTTCATTTCATGTGTCTCCTGATATTATGCATGGAGAAGGACACAGCATCACCTCTGTAACATTCCCACTAAAATGCATGACCTAAATTGAATTATGAGGAAACATCAGACAAATACAATATGCGGTAAAAATTTTTAACAAAATGGCCTACATTCTTCAAAAATGCCAGAGTCATGAAAAAGAAAGACTAAGTAGTGGTTCCATTTGTCAAAAAACTTAAAAAAAAAAAAAAAAAATGGCAGGAAACTGAAGACACTTAGCAACTAAATGTCATGTGATAATTGATTGGTTCTTGGCCTAGGGTATTTTTTTTAATCTATAAAATCCCACAAAGGGCATTATTGGGACAATTATAAAAATTGAATAGGGTATGTAGATTAGATACATTATATTTTTTAATTTGATCGTTGTAATTATGCAAGAGAATATCCATGTTCTAAGGAAACGAAGTATTTAGAGGTAAATTGGAACATTGCTCCAGTTTACTCTCAAAGATTCCAGAAGTACAAATTAAGCAGATAGATACTAAGATGATAAATTAAATAGAGAAAAATGTAAATCGTTGAGGAATCTGGATAAAGAGTTACAAGAGTCCCTCAGCCTATTCTTGCAGCTTTTCTATATGTTTGAATATATACTGAAATAAAAAGTTATAATACTTTTTGTTTTTGTTGTAATACTTTTTCTTTTTGTTGTGATTAGTTTTATTTCAATAGCTTTTGGGATACTCCTGTGTTCAAATCAATAAAATTATGAAGCAAAATTACAGTGACTAATCTGCCTCCCTCTAGAAAAGATAGTTTATGTTAGATTTGTGAGCCATGTTAAATTCTTTATGTTAAATGTACCATTTGAATTCAGGATATGAATATTTTAAGTGAATGCACTTAGGGGATGTATAATAAATAGCTATTTCAAAACACGTAAAACTGCTACTTCCAGTCTCTTCCAATCCCCATCCCACCTACCATACATTTACTCATTCTTTATTCCCCCACTTTACCTGGCTAATTGAAGTGTAACAAAAGCTTCATCCAGGAACATTTTTCTTCCTCTGTATTTTCTACTAAAGTATTGTCATCACTTTATAAACGTGATAGATTACATATTAAATTGAGAAACATGTTTTGTTAAAAAAGACTTTGAACAAGAAATTGCCTGGTTGTTGATACTTGCTTTGTATCATAAATTACCATAATATGTTTATATTTTTAAAATGAGATGATTATCAAAATATCCTCAATTTTAAATATTTTGCGTGCATCATAGTTTTTAAAAACCTGGCACAATATATTTACAATATATTTTCTTACTTTAATATAAATTCTGCCTTCATTGTCCTGATGAGCTATCTGGTCTGTATTCCCAGAAATGTAGTATTATACCTTTCTATTCAGAAGTTAAATATTAATGTTTGGTGGTTTTTTGACATTGAGAGTTAGTAAATTCAAAGTAAAATGTAGACAACTAAATTGCACCATATCCTATTTATTTATTTATTTATTTACTTACTTACTTATTTTGAGATGGAGTCTCACTCGGGCTGGAGTGCAGTGGTGCGATCTCGGCTCACTGCAACCTCTGCCCACTGGGTTCAAGTAATCCTCCTGCCTCAGCCTCCCAAGTAGCTGGGACCATGGATGTGCACCACTACATTTGGCTAAGTGTATGTATTTTTGGTAGAGACAGGGTTTCACTGTGTTGCCCAGGCTGGTCTCAAACTCCTCAGCCCAAGAGATCCGCCTGCCTCGGCCTCCTAGATTACTGGGATTACAGTCATGAGTCACCATACAGGCATGAGTCACCATCCTGGCTGATAGCCTAATTTTTTTAAAGATATTTACCATGTAATAGGAAATTAGGAGAAAAAGACTGTTACAGATTCAGATATTACCTGCTTTATTTTTTTTAATCTAAGAGTCCAAACCAAAGCAAGAACATAGATGAGGGATAACTAGGAATCAAGTATTTGCGAATATATGAGTATATTTGAAGCAGGATTTTAATATTGTTTTGGTGTTTCTGTTTAAGAAGGAATATTATTATTCTCAACATTATAAGCATTAGAGAGAAAGAATTATCTTCTCATGGAAAATTTAGTAGCTTTCTAAGGATAGATATATGTATAAGCATTTTAACAAATTATTTTTATTTTCTGCTGTTCCTTAGTTTTTTTAAAATTCCATCAAGAATTTTAAAGTCTACATGTAAGATGTACTGCATAAAACATGTTAATACCCTTTCCCTTTTAATGACCATATAATTTCTATGAGAAAATGGTCATGTGTCATCATGTAAATGATTTTATAGAATGAAATCTTGAAGCTCTTATTTACAACAGAAATAATTCCGCATCAATGTTGACCTACTTTTTTTTCCTCTCAATTAGATGTTTTTTAGCAAGAGAATAACTGTCTCACACCGAGATATGAAACCAGAATTCTTATTGTAACATATTAAAAAAAGAAAAACTCTTTCTTGCTGTGTTTCTGTAATCTGAATATAAAGTTACACTGTATCAACAACCAGCAGATGGAGAAAAAGAACACTCTAGGAAACTAGGCTATAAATACTACGTTAATTTCAGAACTTCCAAGATTTTCTAGATTTTGCTAAAGCATCCCTAAACTGTGTGATCTTTTAGTAAGAAATTAATAACTTAGGGAGGAAAAGAAGGGCACAGAATTTCAAGTCAAGGCCTGTTTATTACATCAGGTGGTTTTCATCATCTTCTTATACTTAATGTGAGGGCCATTTTTGGTTCTGAATTCCTAACTTGTAGGAGTTCAAAATAATAACTCCATCAGGAATTTAAAAATGACTTTTTTCCTCCATCAGTGTTGGGATTCTCTTATACATATGATGACCTTCCTATAAAAACATCAGCATATAAAATTCACCCTTGATATTGGTGATTGAATACACTATTGAAAAACCTGCTTTGCTTATATTCATTTAGCTTGTATCATATACATATGTACCAAGTACTGTGGTTGAGCTAAAACTGTAGACATAGAAGATACAGTCCCCATTCTCAGCTTGTTTAAAACAAGCAAACTGGACCATGATAAGATAATACAATAAATATAAAAGTAAGTAAAACACTCTACGGAGGTATGTAGTAGAAGCTGCTAACCCATATGGGGTAGTTATGAATGTCAGTGATTTTAATTAGCAAAGTTACGAATAGAAAAATATAAATGAATTTTGGATCCAAATCACATTATTTAAAGATAAATAGCAGTCTTAATAACATTACCAATACACTGAATGTCTAGGATATGCTAAGTGTTAACAACAAAAACAATCTTATCATCTACATTAGAGATCTAAAATAATAATAGGGAAGATTTTTTTCCTAAGAAAATATTTGTCTTATTTCTTCTGATTGTTGGGCTCTTTATCGTTAATTGGTATACAGCAATTCAAGCCACACAATCTCGTCATACCCTTTCAGAGGGACCTTTTCAGAGCGACACAGGGAAAAGAATATGGGTTTATTAATGAAAATCCATGCTTTACCTCTAGAAACACAAGTCAAATTCATGGCCTACTAATGATTGTTAGATCATGAGGTTCATCCTTATGTAAAGGACAGTAACTCATGGTTACACCATGAGCCCTCACCGGTGGGAAAAGCATTATGATATGTTGTTTGAGAAAGACAGTAGTGGTGAATTTGGAGAAATGGCCTTGGACAAAGAGGGAGTTTGCCAAATATAAGAAAAAGTGTGAATATAGAATTAAGATGAAAGGCAAGAACTTGAGAAAGGTTAGCAAAGAGAATGTGAGTGTAAGCGAAGTAAATGGAAGAGAGTATAGTGGGCTCAAGAAACTCAAAGTGTTTGATAGCTAAATATCATGAAAAAAAAGACTTAGTGGAAAGTAACTTCTACTTGAACCTGGAATGTTGGGCAATCATTGTTATTCTCTATAATTTTTCCTCTGATTTTCCACCAACTCTGCTAGCAAGGCAACTGAGGAATAGTAATAATTTAGCCTTTGAGCAATTATTCTAATTAGCTCTCTGTAGTATATTAAAGACCTACATCTTTCTTTTGGTTGCATGCTATAATAAACACATAGTTTAGCTGTAGATAGTCTTTACCTTTTTTTAAAGAATTATGTTTTGATATGGCTACAAAATTGAATTTTAACTTTGGTGAATAAATAGATTTTAATGAAAAATGGAAAGTCAGTTCCATTTTACCACAGGAAAGCAAGAAGGCCTGTTTTTGAATAGGTTTCAATACTCAAAGCTTTCAGAGAACAGAGGGAAAGGGTATCTTTGATAAGATTTTATTTAAATTTTATTTCCACTCATGATTTTGGTAGATTTCCATCAATTCTGGATATAATAACTTGTTCATTGGTAGCATTGCATTACAGTGAGAAGTGCATATTGAATAACCAATGACCTAACACAGTAATGAACTTTGCTGATTTGGATTAATTATAGGGAAAAATACACATATGTTCTTCTATATTTGTTATTGGAAAGACAAGTTTTACAAATACCATTTTAGCTTTCACTTATCATATATCATATGCATTATCCATCCAATGATAGATAAACCATAAGGCTTTCTAGAGCATGCTATTTTAGAGCCTTTAAGATTTTCAAAATTTCAAATTAATAGTACATATGTGGCATAAATATTGATGAATTTAATCTAAATTTTAAAAACACCTCTCTATATGCAAATTACCTTTTTTAGAGACTCTTGAGATGAGTAACATTTATTAGAAGATTGTTAATGAAAACACAAACCAAATAAGCTACTCTCAGTGATCAGGTGACTACAATACTTTTAAAAATGTTTGTTGATTAGAATTATTCATAATACTTTAATTTACTTTGTGGCTTTCCTCTGTCCTCTGTCCTTATTTAGTGTGTTTCTTTTAGTGATGAATACAGGCTTACCTGATATCAGTAGTAACATAATACAGGCTGGGCATCCATAACCCAAAAATCCAAAATGCCCCAAAATCAGAAACTTAGCACCAACATAAGACTCAAAGGAAATGCTCACTGGAGCATTTTGGATTTCAGATTTTCAGATTAGGGATGCTGAACTGATAAGTATAATGCAAATATTCCAAAATTCTTCTGGTCCCAAGCATTTTGGATAAGGGGCACTCAGCCTATATACCAAAATGTTTGATTGAGTTGTAGTGACTTACTAGATGCCAATTTGCCAAACCCAGAACGTTGCTTAGCTTTGTACATTGCACACAAGGCCCATTTACTTATTCCAAACTAAATATGTTTATGCATACACACACACACACAGACACACACACACACACAAACATGCATATGCCCATGTATTTTCTTACTACAAAGTCAGAGGGTCTAACAATTCTGAATGTAGATGTAGCTATTTAACAGTCCTCAATTACCATATTGTCTTTTACAATGCAAAAGACCCTTGAGCAAGATTAAACAATATGCGACCTGCTTCTATTTTTCTTGTTACAAGTCTTACTAAGATGCCCAGTTGTTGTTTTTTATAACTTCCATAAATTATAGTTAGTTAGCTAGTACTTATTGAATGCTTTCTAAGTGTAATGTAGAATTTAAAGTGATATTAAAGAAAATTAAGGCCTAGCACCTGTTCACCATCCGTTTTAAGTTTTTCTCCACAGTAGGTGGGCCTGAAGGTGACCCATATGCTCCCTCACCCTGAGGTTAAGATGCAAAAAACAAAGTACCTCGTCTCAGGACTCTGGGATGTTGCAGAGGATGGTCTCTCAGGCAGATGTGCAAATTGGTACAATAGATACAAAATAATCATAGTACAGATTATACTATCCTCTTGAATTGTCATGTCTAGCTTCCTTTCTACCACACATGCATATGACTATACTTATATTTTAAATTATTTTTACTCCTATGTGTGCCTTTTTCTTAATATTAGAAAACAATACTTTTAAAATACTTGATCGCTTATCCAACTTAGTGATATTATTTCGAATTCATTTAAGTTCTTAGCTAACATTGTTTAATACCTGGTATGTATAACATTATGTTAAATATCTATCCTGAATGCTACAGTCTCAGACTTCTCATATTTTAGCATCTTCTCCAAAGTATAATACAAGTCATCAATGAAAATACAGTAAGCACCAGATTCAAAACACTATGGTTTGATAGCATATCATAGGCCTTCTAACTGCTGACTCTTCAGTAACTTTTTACAAAAGAATTTAGGAAAGAAATATTTTTTACATTTTACACTTTTCTACCAGTCAGTATTCTTTATTGCAAACCACATAATCCTCACTGACCAGTATAACAGCAAAAGGAACATGTTAAAAGTATTGACAATGTTGCTAACAGATATCAGCAAGACAAGAGAGCTGGCTTTGGAGTTGTCTAATCAGTAATGTTGTGCAAGCACATTCCAGGAGCTTGATCCACTGCACCCAGCACTTACAATGCACAAATCTGAACACCACTCTCATCCCCAAGGAACCTGATGACTCTTCCAACAAATCAATTCCTTCAGGAAGATTTGCATCCCCAGTTCCTTTGCTTCCAATTTCAAGTCATATTCTGTGGATTTCATTGCTGGGATATGGGATACTTGCCTTGCTGTTAGAAGTCTGGAAATGCTAGTTTTCTGATTTCTGCCTTAAGATTGGAGCCATTTCATAGAAAATTACCAAAATATAAGGAAAGCATTCAAAATTTGAGGGCTGTCACAGGTGATAAATGTCCACCAATACCAATGAACTAGATTAATTTTCATCTTAAATCTTCATTGCATTATTTGAAATGTTTAGGGGTCAGATATTTCTTTGGGAAATTTACCCCCATTTTTGCCTTCAGTAATCATCCAAATTATTTTCTCAGTAAATCACTCCCACCAAATGTTAGCTGCTCTAACTATCATCATCCATGCTTGAGTGAAAGAAAGAAGCACATCTGGGGTTGTAGTACGGAATTTTTTATCCTTAGCACTATTGACATTTGTAAATGAATAAGTCTTTGTTATTGGGGCTTTCTTGTGCATTGTAGGGTGTTTAGCAGCATCCCTGACCTCTGCCTACTAGATTCCAATAGCACACAGACACATACTCAGAATGATCAACAAGGTTGTCTTCCCTTGAGGGGTCATAAAGGAAATTTCCAAGGTTCTAGTTCTCTATCCTATTTGACCTGATGCTGATTACATGGGTGTGTTCACTTTGTAAAAATTTGTTAAGCTCTACAGGTATGATTTGTATACTTTTAAAATACTCATATTATATTTCAATAAAATGTACTTAGTATTTATGAAGAAAAACATTGTCTTCATACGTTGACAGATACTAGATTAGGGTACTGTATTGGTCAGGGTTCTCTAGAAGGACAGAACTAATAGGATATATATATAGATATGATTTTATATATATATATATAGTTAGCAAGTACTTACTGAATGTTTTCTAAGTGTAATGTAGAATTTAAAGGATATATATACAGAGAGAGGATATATATAGGATGTATATATGAGATATATATACATATATGGGATACATATAGGATATATAGGATATATATAGCCTATTAGTTCTGTCCCTATATATATAAAGGGGAGTTTATTAAGTAGATTAACTCACACGATCACAAGGTCCCACAGTAGGCCATCTGCAAGCTGAGGAGCAAGGAAGCCAGTCCAAGTCCCAAAGCTGAAGAACCTGGAGTCGGATGTTCAAAGCCAGGAATCATCCAGCACGGGAAAAGGATGTAGGCTGGGAGGCTAAGTCAGTCTAACCTTTCCACATTTTTCTGCCTGCTTTATATCCTGGCCATGCTGATAGCTGATTAGATGGTATCTACCCAGATTAAGGGTGGGTCTGCCTTTCCCAGCCCACTGACTCAATGTTAATCTCCTTTGGCAACACCCTCATAGACACACCCAGAATGAATACTTTGCATCCTTCAATCCAATCAAGTTGATACTCAGTATTAACCATCACAGGTAGTAAATTATTGCTTGTTGAGAACCAGTAAGGGACCGCTATGTCTTTGCTTCATGGGCAACTAAGCAAACAAATAGACACCTCGTGTAACTATTACACTTTCTCTGCATTTCTTACAGTTTGACCACTGATGTTGTGATTATGTCTCTCTCACTGCTTCCTCTAAATTATTTTCATCAAAACATAAGAAATTATATAAATCTAAAGAGGAGGCTGAAAATTATCTCTACTGTGGAGGCCTTCAATAACTCACTCTGCTTCCTCCAATGCTTCTTGTTTGTCCTCTGCCCCTTATGGACAGACAGTCTAAGTATTCTCCATCCCCTTCCTTCTTCTAGGGTATCCTTGACAATAGAAACCTACAAAAAGGTAAAGAAGAGAAGGATAGTTAGTTCATACTTTGAATTTGAACTTTGTACTTAAGAAATTTGGTTAGTTGGGTGAGTACATATTTCTTAAGGTTATCATGGAAGCAAATGAAATAAAAGTATCCATTTTTTCATTGCATTAATTTTGCATGAGAAAGTTTTCCCTCTTTATAGAAATTAGCTATTATGTAGCTAAGATTTGGGACTGAGGCTATAAACCAGTAACCTTCCTGTATTTCCTTTTGTAATTCAGAGTATATGCAGGAAACTGTAGATAAGCTGTATGAATTGCCTTTTTCTTTTAATGCATTCTACAGTATTCATTAATTTATACATATTTTCACTCCTTAAAAATGATACTGTCTGTGAGTAAAATGGTTTTATATGTTAATCCTTAAGTATTCTAAGCAAAGATAAAATACTAAAAAAAATCAGTTTAATGACATTTGGTTTCCCGATAAATTTCAAAGCTGGCCTGAGTCATATTTCTGCTTTTTCACATTAACCTCCAAAATTTCTAACCTGTTTTAAGAGTTTAGGAGCCTGCCTTTTCAAAACTGAAAAGTAATATTTCATTTCCTTATTTTAAGCATTTCTTTTACTGCCTAATAAGTTATAGCTCTGCAACTATGAGGACATGATTAAATTTTTTCCTCTCACTTTTAAGTAGAATAAATCAGTTTTTTGTCAGAGTAGTTTTAGTTTTATACTATATCATAAATAGCTCATCAGTTGTGTTCAAGAGAACTTTTTTCTCACGAGAAATACTCAGTTTTTCTACTATTAAAAAAGATACAAAATATTTATCTTCTTATGTCTTAAAATAAATCATTAATTGTAATCAATTTTTTAAAAATATTCATTTGGCTAGCTTTGTCTTAATGTGTTTATGTAGCACCCATATTCTAATTAAAATTCACTTAGAATTTGGTATAGTTTCAATATATTTTAATAGTATATGTAGAAAAATGCATATTTACAAATATGCGATTAGGTAATTACAAACGTATAGTTATTGCTTTCCATGGACCAGTTTGGAAAGTAACAAATGTCTTGTGGCTTGAATCTTCCTATTTTTATATTTAGATACAGGTGAAGAGACAATTAGTGGATTGAGAGAGTTTTTTTAAATGACACAGAACATAGCATAGAAAGAAAAATACATGAAGTATATGAAAGGGAGAGATTTGTAGACTAAAATGTGAAAGTCTGAGACTAGTAAAAGACTCACAAAGACAAGATAGAGCAAATGAAAGAAAGATAATATTTAAAGAGCTCATGGCTAATGATTTTCCAGAAACAATAAAGAACAGGGGTCTACAGATAGTGAAAAGAATGTGTAACAAACAAGAAATAAAAAGAAATCCGTACCTTGAGATAATATGGCAAAGCTGCAGGTCATCAAATACAAAAAAGATGCTAAAGCATCTTAAGGGGGAAAAAAACACAGATAACCTGAAAAGAAACAATGAAATTTACCACAGACTTCTCAACAGCAATAATGGAAGCTAGAAATCAATGGAATAATATTTTCAAAGTGCTGAGAGAAAATACTTGTCAACCTAAGAATGAATGCCTACCAAAACTTTCCTTCAAGCCAAAGATAAAAAAAGATCATCAAAAACAGAGAGGGTACTATCAAAAGGCATAAACTAAAGAAACCTCTGAAAGATAATGGTTAGAAAAAATTCAGTAACTGAATTTTTGTATATACATTTATATATAAAATGTATATATAAAAAGGGAAAAATAATTTCAAAAGGAGAATCTGAGATGCCAGAAAGAACACTGAGTGAAAAAATTGGCAAATGTGAGTAAATCCAATAAAATCTTTATAAAACACCATTACTGCTGCTATTAATACTACTAATAGGTATTATTATCTTATGTAGTTTCAGAGATTGATAAAAAGGACAAAAATAAAATTTTAGACAAAATGGCATGAAAGCCAGGGGAGGGGGTATAGCAGGAACCATCAGTATACCTAGTAAAATGTCCAAGGTTACCCACTAAGAGATTATAATCACATAAAGGATTGCAATCCAATAGAGGGAGGAAATGAAATAAATACAGTTTCAAACAAATAAATATAAATTTTATAAGTCTATTTTTAAGACAATAAGTGAGATTTTAAGCGTAGAAGAAGTGGCACAAACAGAAAGCAAATAGTAAAATACTGAAAACAAGTCTAAGAACATTAGCAATTGCTAATGTACTCCGCAACATAAAAATGGGAAAAGATTGAAAATGAATCAACAGCAAAAAGTTATGCCAGGCAAACACCAACCAAAACAAAATTGGGCATCGATTTTAATGCAACAAATATGACTAGAGATAAGGAAGGTGACTGCGTAATAATGAAAGGTACTACTCACTAGAAAAATATATTTGTAAGCCTCTTTATCCACTTAATATCATAACCTCTGAATATATAAAATTCAATTAAATTAAAGGAAGAAAATGGCAAGTTCAGTATTATAATAAATCTTTTTTTTTTAATAACCCCAAAATTTTTTTTTTTTTTTTTAAAAAAATTTTTTTTTTTTTTTTTTTTTTTTTTTTTTTGAGACGGAGTCTTGCTCTGTCGCCCAGGCTGGAGTGCTGTGGCCGGATCTCAGCTCACTGCAAGCTCCGCCTCCCGGGTTCACGCCATTCTCCTGGCTCAGCCTCCCGGGTAGCTGGGACTACAGGCGCCGGCCTCTCGCCCGGCTAGTTTTTTTTTTGTAGTTTTTAGTAGAGACGGGGTTTCACCGTGTTAGCCAGGATGGTCTCGATCTCCTGACCTCGTGATCCGCCCGTCTCGGCCTCCCAAAGTGCTGGGATTACAGGCTTGAGCCACCGCGCCCGGCCAATAAATCTTAATATACATTTGTCTGTATTGAACTGTGTGCCCAACAATTAGAGAATATACATTCTTCTCAAGTGATTAATCATTTACAAAAACTGCCATAGTTTTACCACAAAGTCTCAGCAAATTTCAAAGAATTGTCTCATAGACCACATTCTCTGACAAATAAAAGTCCATACCAAAAAGATAAATTTAAAATTTATTACACATTTAGAAACGTTTTAAATCTTTGACTAACTCTTTAACCAAAGAAGAAGTACTTTTAACGGGGCAAAAACTAAACATGTAAAATTTATAGATACACAGTCTCAACCACTTACATTAGAAAAAAAAAGACTACAAATTAGTGACCTAGGTTTTCAATTTATTGAGTTAGAAAATGAACAACAGCTTTAAAAAAAAGTAAGAATGAGATAATAAAGAACAGAAACTAATGAAATGAAAACATACATTCAGCCAGTGGGATCCACAAAACCTGAAATTACTTATTTTGAAAGACCCATAAAATTGACAAACCTGTGGAAGTTTAATTAGTTAAAATTTAAGAAGAAAAAACAGAGATAAGTGATGTGCATAAAAAAGGGAAGCACACATCTCTGTGAGTAGACATTTAAAATATAAGAAGATATTTTATGCCAATAAACATATGGTATATGTTTTTATATGCCAATAAACTGTGAAATCTAGGATGAACTGTACCCACGCCTAAGAATTCTACCTTACCAGAAGTGACTCAAGAAAATATTGAAAGCTAAAATGGTCCTGTAAATATTAAAGAATAAAATATTTAATTAAAAACTTCTCATTGAAAAAATAAAAAGCTCTAGGCCTACATGGCTATAACTGACCCCTGGCCTTTCAAATGAAGGTCATTTCAAACTTACACATTCCTCCAGAGAATAGAAAAAGATGGAATATCTCTAAACTCAGCAATGTACATCTATATCAAACCCTTAATAACCAAACCAGCCAAAGACAGCAAGAGAAAGTAAAAGCACAAGGCATTCTCACTCATGAACTTTAATACAAAATCCTAAACAAAACATTAGCTAACTGAATATAATAATGTATATATAAAAAAGAAAATACATCATGACCAAGGAAGGCATCCAAAGAATACAAGTATGGTTTGACATTAGAGAGGAAAATTATTTAGCGTATTAACAGATTAATAGAGAAAAAAACATGATCATCTCAATAGATTTTTTTAATTCAACTGACTCATTCATGGGAAGAATGAAAGAAAAAAACCTCTTTGCAAAATAGAAAGGAAGTCCGTAACATAATGAAGATTATCTGTGAAGAACATACAGCAAGTATCTTTCTTCCCAATGAAATACTAGAAGCATTTACTTTAAAATCAGAGCAATACGATTGAACATTTTAGTGGAGGTCAGAGTTCTCACAGCAAGAACAGAAAGTAAATACAAAGTATAAGCATTAAAAAGAAAGAAATAAAACTGTCTTCATTTGTCTGAAGGACATGACAAATGAAAATTAAATTATTATATTTAATAAATAATTAGAAATGGGAAAATTATTAAAAATAGTAGGAGAATTTAGCTGCTATTTATTTCACTGTAAAATCAGTTTACAAAAATAAGTTGCATTTCTAATACAAAAAAGTTAGAAAAGATAATATTTACTATAGTAACAAAGATATAAAGTACACAGAAATGAAAATAACAAAAATGTGTGTGATCTCTATGAAAAAACCATAAACTTTATTGAGCAACATTAAACATCTAAATGGAGTTTATACTAATATATTAGGTCCAATATAATCAAGATGTCAGTTCTCTCCAAATTGATTCATAAATTAATTTGATTCCAGTGAAAAATCCTAACAGGGTTTTCGAGGAATCTAAACTTTATATGAAAAAGCAAAGAGCATGGAATAGACAAGAGATGAGGAAAATAGGATGGAATTTGCTCTGTCAGGAAATGAGATTTGTTGTAAAGCTGTAGGATTTAAGAAAGTGCGTTATTGGTGGAGAAGAAGACAGCTTGACCAAAGGAACAAAACATATTGTTTTGCACTACCTAAATATGTGGTAAAAGTTTTTTTCCACAGCAAAGGAATGATGAATATAAAATTTAGAAGAATGCAATTGAAGAATATGTTCAAAGTTGGATTTTGTAAATTAGTTAAGGGAGAATTGTTGATTCCTACATACAGATAATTTAGAGAAGGCTTCGGTGACTTATATATGAAGTCATTGTGGATATAAACTATTAAAAATGTTACTTTTGAACGATTTTATTTAAGAGAATTCAATGTTTTCCTGGAAAAATAATTAGGATAATAATTACTTCTGGGGCAGGGAGTTTGAGATTAGAGTTAGTATGGATTTGTAAGCATGTGTTATTATGCTTCATAGCTCTCATATATGTGTATATATATTTTATACATCATATAATTAGATTTATTTTCTAGGGCTGCCTAAGAAAATACCACAGACTGGGTTGCTTAAACAACAAATATTTTATATTCTCACAGATCTGGAGGTTGGAAGTCCAGGATCAACGTGCTGGCAGGTTTCGTTTCTACTGAGGCCTCTCTTCTTGGCTTATAGACAGCTATCTTCTTGCTGTCTTCTCACAGGACCTTTTCTCTGTGCATGCACA
The DNA here is from genome assembly GCF_000951035.1 of Colobus angolensis palliatus. Lineage (NCBI taxonomy): Eukaryota > Metazoa > Chordata > Mammalia > Primates > Cercopithecidae > Colobus > Colobus angolensis. The sequence continues at coordinate 4,682,197 of NW_012115322.1, read as the reverse complement.
TCTGTGTTGTCGCTTCCCTTTTTTATAAGGACACCAATCCTACTGGATTGGAGCCATGCCATTATGACCTCATCTTTCAAAATTACTATAATTTCCGGGGATACATGTACAGGTCTGTTCCATAAGTATATTATGTAATGCTGGGGTTTGGCCTTCTAGTGAATCCATTACCCAAATAGTGAACATAGTACCCAGTAGGTAGTTTTTCAACCCTTACCTCCCACTCCTTATCCCTCTTTTGGAGTCCCTAATGTCTATTATTTCCATCTTTATGTCCCATTGTTTAGCTCCCACTTTTAAGTGTGAACATGCAATATTGAATTTTCTGTTTCTGATTTACTTCACGTAGGATAATGGCCTCCTGCTCCATCCATGTTGCTGCAGGGACATAATTTCATTCTTTTTATGGCTGCATAGTATTCCGTGTGTGTGTGTGTGTGTGTGTGTGTAATGTGATATAAATAGGAAAATATATATATATGCACACACACACATATATATACATATATGCATATATGTATATCTCCAACCCAACCCACCATTGATGGGCACTTAGCTTGATTCCATGATTTTTGCTATTGTGAATAGTATTGCAATGAACATAAGAGTGCAGGTGTTTTTTGAGGAAATGATTCATTTTCCTTTGGATATACACCCAGTAGTGAGATTGCTGGATAGAATGGTAGTTCTATTTTTAGTTCTTTGAGAAATCTCCACATCATTTTCTATATGGATTGAACTAATTTGCATTCCCACCAACAGTATATAAGCATTCCCTTTCCTCCACATCCTCACCAACGTCTGTTATTTGTAGACTTTTTAATAATAGCCATTCTGACTGGTGTGAGATGGGATCTCATTGTGATTTTGATTTGTATCTCCCTGATGATTAGTGATATTGAGTATTTTTTCACATGTTTATTGGCCATTTGTATGTCTTCTTTTGAGAAGTGTCTGTTCATTTCCTTGGGCCACTTTTTAATGGAGTTATTCACTTTTTTCTTGTTGATTTGTGAATTTCCTTATAGATTCTGGATATTAGACCTCTGTGGGATGCATAGTTTGCAAATATTTTCTCCCATTGTGTAGGTTGTGTCTTTGTTGATTTTTTCTTTTACTATGCAGAGCTCTTTACTTTAAGTCTTATTTGTCTGTTTTTGTTTTTGTTGCATTTACCTTTGGTCTTAGTTAAAAATTCTTTGTCTAAGCCAGTGTCCAGAAAAGTTTTCCCTAGGTTTTCTTCTAGAATTTCTAGTTTCAGGTCTTACATTTAAGTATTTAATACATCTTGAGTTAATTTTTTAATATAGTGAGAGATAGGAGTCCAGTTTCAGTCTTCAGCATATGGCTAGCCAGTTTTCTCAGCACAATTTATTGAATAGGGAGTCTTTTCCCTATTGCATATTTTTGTTGTCTTTGTCTAATATCAGTTGGTTGTAGGTGTGTGGCTTTACTCTTGGTTTCTCTGTTCTGTTCCATTGATCTGTGTGTCTATTTTTGTACCAGTACCATGCTGTTTTGATTATTACATTATGACCTATTTAATCTTAATTACCTCCTTAAAGGCCATATTTCTATATGCAGTCACTTTAGGGGTTAGGGAATCAACATTTGAATTTTCAGTCTATAATAATAATTATATGTGTATATATATATACTTTTTGAGATGGAGTCTCACTCTGTCACCCAGGCTGGAGTACAATGGCATGATCTCAGCTCACTGTAACCTCGACCTCCTGGGCTCAAGTAATCCTCCCACCTCATCCTCCCAAATAGCTGGGATTACAGGCATGCACCACACCCAGCTAATTTTTGGTATTTTTTGTAGAGACGGAGTTTCACCATGTTGCCCTGGTCTCGAATTCCTGGGCTCAAGTGAACCTCCCACCTTGGCCTCCCAAAGTGCTGGGAAATCAGGCGCAAGCCACTGTGCCTGGCCTATAGTAATAATTGTTAATTAAAATTTTTAAATACAATATACATCCTATGCATATCATTTTTGGTGTTGAGAAGTTCTTAATAATGTTAATCCTTTTTGGAATTTCTTTTCCTATTTCTCTAAGGAATTCAATTTAAAAGGTCTACATAGGATAGGAATGATTACAGCCTTTAACAGGCACATTCACAAATCACTCTGCAAAGTTCAAAGTCTACATTTCAAGCCAATAAATTCAAACTCCCAAGACTCTTTAATAAACCTAGTAATCGATGAGACAAGAGAAGAAAATATCCTGAGGTTTCTGAATATTTTATTTAATCAAGTCATGTTTCAGGGTTATTTGTTTCCTCCATTAAGGGCTTACAAAAATGCTGATTATTTTTAGATGTTTTAGAATACAGCGTTAAAGAACAGTATTTACTAGGGAAAATCCATAGCTAAAAATAATTTTATCATATTCGTATATATTTTAGCACAAACAGAAAAATTTACAGGTTTAATTTGCAGCTATAATTTTGACATTTTATTGCTTCACTCAGACTAAATGACTCAATGACTTACTATTTCTCTCCACTGCATACTAGGGATTTTAGCAAATACCAGGATGATTTGATGTAATTTATATTATTTAAATCTTTTTCCTGCCTGAATGTAATGTTTGACTTTATAATGTTTTTCTTTTGACGTTATATATTTCACAAGTAATCTACTTTGGGGTCACCTAAAATAAGGAATGAATTTCTTATCAGCAGACAACATTCCTGTCTAATATGTTCATCTTCCTGAGTTTAGAAAGTATATAAATAAAAATTAATGGAAGCTTCCAGATGTTTTTACAATGGGCACATTTTTTCAATTATTCTGTATCTCATCAAAGATGCAGAAAGCTAACAGATATATTGATGAAGTTATCAGATAAAAGCAAATATTTACAAATCATCATTCTGAAAACAGATAAGTTAATATTGTCTTAGGTTTTGCATCTGTTCATCAAGGAATAAAGACATACAACATGTATTTCTACAAAAGGATATTTCCCTTGACCCTTGTATGTGTTCACTATTTTTTCCTGTTCTTTCTTCTTGTATTGCATTATTGGAAAACTTCATAATTTTTTGTTGTAGCTTGCCTCCAAGCCTAGTATAGCACATTATGTACGTTTTTGTTTTTCTTCTTTCTCACAAAGTAGAAATTAGTTCATTGGGTTTTTTCCTGCATATAACAGTGATACTATTTATTACAAACATCTGCTTTTCTAATAATGTAGACAAAGTTCATATTAGAGTATGGTTTTTGGAAGACATGATTATCACATTTCATTATTGCTATAGTTTTCTATAATAAACGATGTAAACAGCGACATAGCATGAATCCAAATTTCAAATCTTTGTTATGGGTTTTGATTGGCTTTTATTAACAAAAATAAACTGGGGAACTGCCAAATACTCTTATTTCTTTATGATATTATAGATCAGTGTTTTTCAATTTGTTGTGTCTAGACTTTCACTTCTATAAAAATTACCTGGAGTTGCTCATTAAAAATACAGATGCCAAAATGCTACCCTAGTCTTCTCAATCTGGTATCTTCAGTTTGGCCTGGAGTTCTGAATTTTCACACACAATGCTGGTGATTCTTAATCATGCTACAGTTTGAGAGCCACTTATGTACACCATAGCCTGAGTACTGTACAAACTTTGTTCCCTGACTTTTTTCGTGTGTTTATTTTTCCAAATTACTTCTTGAGAATATTTTATCTGTCTGACAGTTATTTTATGCCTTTGTTTAAATCAAACAGTAACTTAAACCAAGGAAAGCCAGCCTCAGCTCTAGCTCTGTGCTGAAAGGCCTTCCCTACTCCAGTTTACCTGAGGAACTTCTCTTCGTCCTTTACTTACTGGTCTGTGTTCACCTTCATCAAGCCTGGAGTATAGAGAGCATTCATAAAATCGGACCCATTCTTTCTTAATACAGTGAGCTTAGGAATTATTTTCTCTTTATTTATTTAAATAAATATTTAGACCATTGTTAACTTAGAGAATAATGGTTACAATGAAAGATTTATTTTCATTTCTTTTTTTAATGTCATTGCAAATTGGAAACGTTTAAAAACACACTGCCCTTCAACCTCTTAAATATAGCCTGTAATCCTCTGCTAGGGGTTACAGTATATTTCTTTTCTGTATTTCTAGGATTTAGTGAGTCCTAGAAATATTATAGGCTGTAGGACTTTTGATATTGTTTTTGTTATAGAGAAGCCAAGGGAGTTAAAGATGAAGGCCTTCTAAAATTATTCAGTTCTCACTCCTGTGTGAGTATCTGAATAGAGGAAAACAAGAAACTACCAGCATGTTTTAGAGAATCGAGACGTTTGGCAATCCTGTGGCAAAGTATTTCCATGTAATCTTTTAAATTTATGCCCACCCAATCTGTTTTCCATAGGTTTCAGAATCTCCTCTTCAACCTACAATGAAGAGATAAATCACCTCCAACAGTCAAAAGTTTGAAATTAAGGAAAGTAAACAGTATATTACCCAGACTAGTTAAAATAACAAGACAGTAAAGTGGCACAGTCTATGATTGACATCTCCTTTTCCAAGGACATCTCTCACAGACGTAATCTTCACAGGTTGGTAGGGAGTTGATGTTGAAACCATACCAAGAAACAGATTGTGCACCCCCAAAATAATAAAGAACAAAAAAAATTGATCCCTGTGCATCAACGCTATAAACCAGTGCTTCTAAATTGTCTAAATTATCCTAACTCAAGTTAACCAGATACACCAAATTTGAGTGTCAGCAGCAAACATCTCCTTGTCCTTGTCCATTACCCTTGTCCATTGCCCTGGTCTCGTCTCACTTTATCCTTGTTTTGGATTTTAGCCTCTAGTTTACCAACTTTGAAAGATACAGAAAGCACAGCCTCCTTTCAGATAAATTGCAGACAGAACAGATATTCTTGGTGTTCACGTTCAACTCTAATTCATCTGAAGCATTAGTAGCGGTAACACAATACAGTGGCATGGGAGGGGAAGTTGGTACGTTGAGGGTAATAGAAGTTATTGAGAGTCACTGAGGATATATTGAAATTTTGAATTGAAAAGAAAAGGTCATGCTTATAACTGGGGTAGACATTTAGACAGTGTTACCGTATTGCTATCTAGTGTTATTTGTATTTTTTTCTGCTTTATGTTACAAATGTTCTGATTTAAGATATACAAATAGCAAATGCATTTTTGCACCCATAAATATGTGGGGTCCTATTGTTTTCTGACATCCTGAATTCACTGTGTGGCTATGTTGTTTTTTTCTTTCGTGGCATTATTTTAACCTTATATTGGAGTCAAGATTATAATAGCCTCATAAATAATAACTTGAGCAGCTTTTGTTCTTTCTGCGTTTCCTGGAACAACTTAAAATAGGAATTCACTATACCTTGAAAATTTGGTAGAATCTACAGTTATTTTACTCTGGGGTTTCCTGAGAAGGGTGGTCTTTGATTGTCACTTTAATTTCTTTATTTCTTATTCAAGCTCTATATTATAACAATTTGGATATTCTCTATTTTTCTGGGAATTCATGTATTTCATTTCTATTTTCAAATATTTTAGTATATAGTTGTTCATAATAACCATTCTTATGTTTCGTAATCTCTGTGGTGTCTCCAGTTAGTTCCCTTTTTTCATTCTATACTTTGTTTTTGTTTTTGTTTTTTTCATTTTTTGTTCATTCCATACCTTATTTGAACATTCTGTCTTTTGTCTCTTTTTAGTCTCAACAAAAGTGTGCTTATGTTATTAATATTTTCAAGTAATCAGCTTTTGGTTTGCTATTTTTTCTTGTTATTATTTTGTTAATGCTGTTCTCAATGTCATTCTATTTTTATATTTGTTATTTCCTTCTTTGTTTCTTTGCACTTGCTCTGTGCCTGTCTTCTAACTTCTTTGGTTAGATTCTTAACTCATTTAATTTAAACCCATTTTGTTACCTGATAAATATATTAGAGCTATGAACTTTCTTCTAACTCCTGTATCAATACCTTTTCTTACTTTCTTCCTAAGGTCAATGAAGTTTAGGTTTTTCATTCCTGTTTGAGGCCAACCATTTCCACGTTGACTTTTCCTTTCCTATCTCCTCCATGGCTTTGTTTTTAGTCTTTGTCTCAGTGTTGGAGTTCAGGATGTGGAACAGAAAACCCATTCATGCTAAGAGAAAAGGTGAGTTGGTATAAGGATACCAGTGGACCATACCTGGAAAGCTATGAGATACCAATGCAGTTCACTGTCTCCCCTTAAGGGATATAGTTTCTCACGGAGCCTCTGCTTCTCTTTATTCATCTTTGGCCTGTTCTGCTTTCTCTAAAAGCTAGTGTTCTCATGTTCTACTTAACAGATGTTTCCTTTAGCAACTTACGGATTTTGTTTCATCTAACTTCAGCTTTAACATGGCTCATTACTGCTGCACCATCCTTTCTTTTTACACCACTACCCTTTCATCTGAGTTTCTAGCCCTATTCAGCCAATTATTTCCATATTTCTTAGTTTATACTCCTAATAAAGAGAATCCATTGGTCCAAGTATTTTTTTTTTTTTTTTTTGACGGAATCTTGCTCTGTTGCCCAGGCTGAAGTGCAATGGTGTGGTTTGGCTCACTGCAACCTCTGCCTCCCAGGCTCAAGCAATTCTCCTGCTTCAGCCTCCCGAGTAGCCGGAATCACAGGCGTGCACCACCACACCCGGCTAATTTTTGTATTTTTAGTAGACACAGGGTTTTACCATGTTGACCAGGCTGGTATCAAACTCCTGACCCCAGGTGATTCGCCCTGCTTGGCCTCCCAAAGTGCAGGGATTACAGGTGTGAGCCACCGCGCCCAGCCCCAACTCACCTCTTCATAATAGATAACAGGTCACTAACCAACATGTATACCTACTGTTAGTCAGTCACCTATATTGATGAGGAATCGTACCATATAAGCCACGCTGTCATGGGCAAGGGCTGTGGGCAGGGCATTTCCCCCTCCTGATGTACTGGTGAACAAGCTCCAGCAATCTCTAATAGCCCTCCAATTCTTATACATTCACTTTTACTCCACTAGTTTTTTTTCACCTTACACCTTAATGTTATTTGTCTTGTCACTCTAAAAAATATTCTCTTTTGATGTTGTTTTTTCTAGCTGTGTTCAACTCATTCTTCTTTTCCCCTCATCCATTGTTCTCAAAAGTATAGAGTTTGCTGTGTTCACATTCTCATCCCTCATTAACTTTTTATGCCATTAAAACTGAGCTTCGTCTTCTATTATATTCCCGGAACTGCTCTCACTAAGGTGATCTAGTTGTCATATCCAGTGGATATAGAGGCAGTCACCTGTGTAGGAGCCTGGTATGGAGACCTCCTTACTTACCCCTCCTCCTTCAGCTAGAGCTTACTGAGCTAGAGCCAGAGCTGGTGTTAGAGAGCAATGGCAGCATGGTGACCATGCACAGCGGCAGCTACAAACACAATTCCACTGCCCTGTTTTCAATATCTAACATTCATGGCAGCTTTCTTCCACAAATTTTCTACTCCCTTGATTTCTATGAAATCTGCACTTCCACAGTGCTGCTCATAACCTCTGGATATTCTTTCTTTTTTCCCTTTTGTAGATTCCATGCTCCCCTACTACTCTTTTTATTCTGTGTACTCTCCACTTCTGTAGATTCCAACCTAGACTTATTCTCCACCTTGCTCTTTGTGCAGTCACCTTTATGACTATATCAAAGAGCTTTCTTGCCTTCTGGCTTCCAGTTGGGTGTGGCCCAACGGAAGGCATTTGGAAAAGATCAGAAGGTGGGAAGGGAGTGAGATTGGGGTATTCTTACAAGATTGCCACAAGTTAGCTACATCCATTTACTGAAGGGCGCAACTCCTGTCCACACCCAGGAAGTGCCCTTTTCTGACTTAGATATGATAATGGGTCTCCAATATTGCCTGTGTGGTTCCCCTAAATCTTACCCATGTCTTTGTAGATAAATTTTTCTGCAAATTACACTTTTGAGTGTACTGTCTTGTTTTCCACCAGCACCCTGACTCATATAACAAATGAGTTATAACTCATATGTTATAATTTATTTATCACACCTTTCCTAAACTCCTTACATTGTCCTCAGGCCCCACACAGTCATATAATTACTAAGACTTGCTGATTTCAGATGCCAAATATTATTCAAGTACATACCTTTTCTCTCTTTTCACTCTTAAAATCCTAGAAGGTTTCAATACATCTCCATGAAATTGTTTTAAGTGTGAGATAGAAAAGGCTTGATTAAGGTAAACTGTGTAGTAAAAATTGTCAACCCCCAGCAAACTGCTTATATGATCAACTTGATTATATTTGGCTTTATTATTCTCTAGCTAATACATGAATGTGCATCTTGTCGCCCCAGTGTTTCTGTCTTCTGACCCTTATATTTTAAAAGATCATTGAATTGTTTCAGTTTCGTTTTATTTATAAACATAGAATGCTTTTATCTAATGGAATGTTGACAGAATCCTTTTTTGAACTTCTTCTTTTTTACTTTTTTTGAATTCTTTTTTTTTTTGTTTTTTTTGTTTGTTTGTTTTGTTTTCAGTAATACGGTATTCCACAGAAAGAACCCTAATATACAAAATAAATTAAAGTGGAGCTGGTTCTAGCTAAAGCAGGGTTAGCACCTAAGACACAGCAGGAATGTTACTTCTTAATTACCAGTACTTGTTAAGTATTTGTCTTCTCCCAGTTATTTTCTTCAACTCTAACTCTATTGCCATCCTGGCCCTGGGCTGAAACTCGTATTCACTGA
>NW_012115322.1:4655660-4667643 GCF_000951035.1 Colobus angolensis palliatus | reverse complement strand
GCACTCCCTAGTGAGATGACCCCAGTACCTCAGTTGAAAATGCAGAAATCACCGGTCTTCTGTGTCGCTCGCGCTGGGAGTTGGAGACTGGAGCTGTTCCTATTCGGCCATCTTGCTCCGCTCCCCTGCCTCCACTGTCAGGATGATTTTTCAAGAAAGATTCTTGTTTCAAAGGTATTTGGAATCTCTGTCTGGTATGAAGATTGATTTATTCTTTTTTTATATAGAAATTAAAGAAACTTGATGAATGAAATATGGAAAACCTTTCAGTAAATCAGAAGAGTTCCCCATTGTAACATAAGCTCTGAATATCACTTTCTGATAAGTGTGATCCTAATTAACCCTATTACTAACTATATTGTATGTGTAGACCTATGAAACTTGCGGTTAGTCAAATGTCTTTTTTATGTCATATACTATAAATTATATCTCTTCCATTTGATCTTATATTTAAGGTGATTTTTTACCTTTTTATGGATATTTGGATTCTACTTCTGTTCTGCATTCATTCTTGTTGATATTGTGTTCATCCTAATTAATGGAAAATAATGTTTATTTGAATAGAACTGCAGAGAAAGCCTTTTGATCTACCAATAGAGAACTCTCTAAGAGGAAATTGAGTCATAAATCTGTGGATGGTTGTTTAGTCAATAATAAATATATCTGACTTTTGAGACATCATCTAGCTCTTGTTTTGCCATCTGGTCCATAAGGAGATTTTGAATGGCTTTGCCAAATACCTTCTTAAAATCAAATTAACTATGTCTAGAGCATTTTTCATATCTGCCAACCAAGTAATACTTTCAGAAAATGATTAAGATTAGTCTGACGTGTCTTGCTCTTGATGAAGCCAAGCTTGCTTTCACTGCCCTCCTTTCTAAACATGTATAAAACTATCTGTTCATTAATTCCTTCAAGAAATTTTGCAGCGTTCAGCAGCATGGCTTAAAGCCTGGCTGGTTAATAATTTGAGGCCTCCACATTCTTTTCCTTTAAAAAAAAAAAAATGGAAACAGTTTTATTCTCTAGTCTTCCAGCATGACTTTTATCTTTATAGTGCTTCAAAGATTACCATCAGCAATCCAGTCATTTCATCTCCAGTTTCTTGTATTCATTTCTTCCAGGAAATCGTGTGGGTCAGAATGCTTGCCCTAATTTAAAGCAGGTGAAAGATCTGCTACTATTTCTTCGTCTGTCTGAGCTTATGGTTTATTCTGTTTTTTTTAAAAATTATTTTGAAATTATTTTAGAGTTCAGGAAGTGTTAAAAAATTGTGCAGAACATTCCCATATACCCTTTAACTAAACCCTCTAATGTTAATATCCTGCCTAACCATAATGTAATTATTAAAACTAAGACACTAACATTGGTACAGTATTGTTAGCTAAAAGGCTTTCTTCTCATTTCACCAGTTATTCCATTAATGTACTTTATCTTTTTCAGGATCCAATCCAGGATCCCATACTACATTTAGTTTTCATGTCTCCATCATCTCCTCCAATCTGTTAAAATTCTTCAGTCTCTCCTTATCTTTCATGACCTTGACACTTCCAGTACTATTCAGGCATTTTGTAGGGTGCCCCTCAATTTGGGTTCTTCTAATATTTCCTCCTTAGTAGATTAAGATTATGCATTTTGAGGACAAATACTTGGAAGTGATATGCCCTTCTCAGTGCTTCATAGTAGGATCACATGATGTTGATTACATCTTATTATTGATGAGACTAACCTTATTGCTTGGTTTAGAGGTTTACATCAGGCTTCTGCACTGTAAAGTTGCTATTTTCCCCCTTTGTAATTGATAACTATGTGGAAAGAGATACTTTGAGACTATACGAATATCCTCTGTCTTCTTAAACTTTCCCTTACTATTTTTAGCATTAATTGTGATGGATCATGCCTGCTGTAATTATTACTAAGGTGGTCATTATAATAGAGCTTTTTTTTTATTTCCTTCGTTCCTTCTACTTTTATTAAGTGAAATTCTTCAGTAAAAAAGAGCTGTTTCTTCTTCTATTTATTTTTAACAGCCTTTGAGATATAATTGACAATAAAACAACACATATTTAAAGAGTACATTTTGCTGTTTTAACACACATAAAACATCACAATCAAGATAATGAAAATACAACCACCAAAAGTTTTCTTGTATTTCCTTCTAATTCCTCCCTCCTACTTCTCCCCATCTTCCATGCTGTCCCCAAACACTGTACTGCTTTCTGTCACTATAGATTAGTTTACGTTTTCTGGAATTGTATATAAATGGTATAATGCAGTATATACTCTTTTGTCAATTGGCATCTTTCACTCGGGATAATTATTTTTGTATTTATTCTTGCTATTACATAAATCAATAACTCTTTTTTCTGAGTTATGTTCCACTATATGGATATACTACAACTAGTTTATTGACTTCTTGATGGATATTTGGGTGTTTTTTGTTTTGATTATCACAAATGGCTATTCTGGCTTTCTTTTGATTAGTGTTAGCAGAAGTTATCAGATAGTTGTGTTGTTGTTTTTTTTTTTTCTTAAGTCTGGGTGCTGGAGATAGAATCAGGTAGTAGAGTTATCAGGCCACTGATAATTCTGTCCATTTTATTTTCAGTTTCATCTCTCCCTCTGTTTCATTTTGGATAGTTTCTATTGTTAATATCTTCAAGTTCACTAATCTTTTCTTCTGCAATGTCTAATCTATTAATCTCATCTAGTGTATTTTTTATCTCAGACATAGTTTTTATCTCTAGAAGTTCAATTTGGCTCTTTTTAAAAATAGCTTTTATATCTCTTTATCTCTTTAAACATATGGAATACAATTATAATAACTATATTAATGTTCTTCTTTTTTTGAGACAGGGTCTCACTCTCACCCAGGCTGGAGTGCAGTGGCATGATCTCAGCTCACTGCAACCTCCACCCCCCCAGGTTCAAGCGATTCTTGTGTCTCAGCCTCCTGAATAGCTGGGATTACAGGCACACACCATCACACTCAGCTAATTTTTGTGCTTTTAGTAGAGACAGGGTTTCACCATGTTGGCCAGGCTGGTCTCAAGTTCCTGACCTCATGTGATCCACCCTCCTTGGTCTCCCAAAGTGCTGGGATTATAGGAGTGAACCACCAAGCCCAGCCATAATAACTGTATTAATGTTCTTGTTGCTAATTCGAAAAATCTGTGTCAGTTCTGATGTTTCCATTGACTTCTAACTAAAAATTTAATGGATTTAATTGTATATTTGCATGCAATTTTAAGGGATAATACAGAGAAATCCTGTGTGCCCTTTGTCAAATCTCCTTCAATGGCAACATCTGGTAAAATTGTAGTAAAAAATCACAACCAGAATATATCGATACAATACACTGATCTTGTTCAGATTTTCCCAATTCTACCTGCACTCTATCTGTATGTGTGTGTATTTAGTTCAATACAATTCTGTCCCATGTGCAGATTCATGGATCTACCTTCACAGGCAAGATACAGATTTGTGCCATGACCAAAAAGATCACTTATGTTGCCTTTTTATAACCATACCCATCTCTCTCTTGTCCCAACCCTTACCCCCGTTCCTAACCCCTGCAACAACTAATTTGTTCCCCATTTCTAAAAGTTTGTCATTTCAAAAATGTTATATAAGTGAAATTATAGAGTATATAAACGTTGGGTATTGGCTTTTTCATTCAACATAATTGCCTGGAGGTTCATCCAAGATTGATTAATTTTTCTCCTCATTATGTGTTATGTTTTCCTGCTTCTGTGCATGCCTGATCATTTTTATTGGGTGCTAGCATTGTGGGTTTTTGGTTTGTTTTCTTTTTTCTTCTTGGATCCTGGGTATTTGTTTATGCCTTTAAATATTCTTCAGCTATGTTCCAGGATGCAGTTAAATTACTTGGAAAAAACCATTTGATCTTTTTAGGTTTTGCCTTTAATACTCATTAGATGTTACTACAACAGTATCAGTCTAAGTCCTCTTATTCTCCACTGCTGAGCAGGATACTTCTGAGTATTCTACCTTATACCTACGAGTTACGAAGTATTTTAGTTCTGAGCCCTGTGTGACTATCTTTCTTTCAGGCAATTATTTTCTCAGCCTCAGATATCCCCTCACATGCTGAATACTCAAAAGGAACCTTCAAAAGATCCCTGCATTTCTCTCCCAGTGTGTTTCTCTCTTCTCCAGCATTCTGTTCTGTAAACTCACACTGCATTGGTCTCCCTTGACTCTTCAGATAAGCTTCCTCTACTTAGGATTTCTGCTGAGCTCCAGCTAGGTTTAACCTCTTTGCATGCAGCCTGGAAACTCTCTCAAGACAATAAGCTAGGGAAGTTCTAGGGATAATTTCATTTGTTTGCTATTTCTGAGGGATTGCTCCTTCATTGCCTGCTGTCCATTGTCTTAAGAACCATTGTTTCATATATTTTGCCTGTTTTATTTTTGGTTGTTTCAGGCAGGAGAGCAAATATGACCCTTATTTTTCCACGATGATTTGAAGCCAGAGTCATTACTTATTATTTTACAGTTTATTACTTATTTTTTATCTAATTTATTTTATCACTTTGACATAAGTTTGAAAATTGAAATATAATTTTATTTTTATTTTATTATTGCATTATTCATCCAAGTAAAAGTCTTTTCCATATTATTCTTGTTGTTCTGAACATAACTTTAAAGATTTCTTTCTGTATCTTTAGGCTTTTAGTTTATTCTGGACTTGATAAACTTTTTGATATTTTTCTCACATAGCTTTTCATTTCTTCTCCCTTTTCTTTCTACCTTTATTCCTTCTTTCTATTCAATAAATATATTTTTGAGCATGTATAATGTTCTAGATGCCATGCTAAGCACTGGAAATAATGTCATGAAAAGGATAAAAAAAAATCCTTGATCTTAAATTCTCTTGCTTAAATTCTAGTGATGGGAGAAAGGAAATAAACACATAAATAAAATTATTTTAGTTCAGAATATGTGCTATGTAGAAAATAACGTGCTTTTCAAGGTGATATTTGAGCTAAAATAGTAGCAAGTACCACACCAGTGTTTAGAATAAGTGTGCTTACTTCCCACAACTAAGTAAGATACTTCTGAGTATTCCACCCTATGCCCCATGAATTATGAAGTGATGAGCAAGAGCACTTGTCAGAAGAACTGGAAGAGCATTCCAGGAAAATAGAACAGCACCTGCCGAAGCCCAAAGTCAAGAATAGGTTTGACGTGTTCAAGGAACAGAAAGAGGAACAGCATGACTGGAGGGTCATCCAGGATGGAGTGCTACAAAATGAGGTCAGGAAAGTATTCAGAAGTCAAAGCACATAAGCGCTAAAGGACTGAATCTTAGATTCACCTTGCCTTTTACTCTTGAAATATGGCTTCATTATATCTGAGCCACTTAGAAAAATCCCTGTACAACCATTAGAGCCTGTACAACTCTGTCTTTAGGCTTGTATATTCAGAGAGTCCTTTTTTAAAAAAAAAGTAAATTAATAACTTCAAGACCTTCTTTGTCTTCCACACAACAGTTGCTGGTAGCTGGGCACAGTGGCTCCTGCCTGTAATCTCAGCACTTTGGGATACTGAGGCAGGTGGATCACTTGAGCCCAGGAGTTTGAGACCAGCCTGGGCAGCATAGTGAAACCCAATCTCTATAGAAAATACAAAAATTAGCCAGGGTAGTTTTGTTTAGTGTGCTGGTTATATACTAAGTTAATTTAAATAAATAAATAATAAATAAAAATTAGCCAGGGGTGGTGGTGCATTCCTGTAATCCCAGCTACTCTAAAGGCTGAGGTGGAACAATCACTTGAGCCATGAGGCAGAGGTTGCAGTAAACCAAGATTGTGCCACTGCTCTCCAGCGTGGGCAACAGAGTGAAACCCTGTCTCAATAAGAACAACAACAAACATAATTGCTGACCATGTACTTTTTTCTGGCTTTGAATACTTTGAAATATAGTTGTCCAATGTCTAAAATAACTGTAACACTCTCATTGTACACTTCTTAGGCCGTTATAATCTCCAAGAAAACATGACCCATTATTCCCATTATGCCTATTATTATCGGTCAGAGTTAACTACAGAGAAGCAGCTTGAAGAGACAGCTATAAACAAGGCATCCAAAATTTCATCAGATTATCAGCTTTTATCACAAAGTCTTCCAGCAGATTGCTTCTTCCAGTCAATTCTCAACATAGCAATAAGAGATACCTTCCTAAAGTACAAATAAGGTTTTGTCACTCCTCTGCTTATATTCTTACAATGGCTTCTCATTGCAATTAAAATAAAAAGCAAAACATGATGATGGCTAATAAGTCCATACATGATTCCCTGCCTGCCTATTTTTCCAAACTCATCTCATGCCAGTTCCGCTTTCCTCATTACACTCAAGTTACACTTCATTACAGTGAATTCTTCCTTCAGCTTCTAAAACATACCTACCTAGCTTTTGTCCAGCTCTGTAGTTTTTCGCATCCTGTTTCTGTTGCCTGGAATACTTCTCCCCTGATTCTCTTCTTACAGTCAGCTTGTTTCCTCATCCTTTAGCTCTTGTTGAAATGCCACCCTCTTAGAAGAGACTTCCCATTTATCTAAAGCCTGTCTTTCCTACCCATATGCTCTCTTGAACCCTTATTTCTTTCATAACATCACCTGCAATTATTTTACATATGTAGTTGGTTATTGGTTTTTGATCTGTATGCACCATTACAATGTAAACTTCAGGAGAGCAGGGTCCAGATCTCTGTTTTTCCTTACAGAATCCCCAGTGGCTAGCATTATGTCTGATACATAAAGTCCAGTAAGGGAAAAAGGACATTTAGGTGTTGTAAAATCCTCATTATCCAAATATTACTGATTCAGTATGACCCAATAACTCTTATGAATCTATTGTTGAACAAGATGAAAAAGACGAACATAAATGTTAGTCTCATAACATGCGTTTTTACTAAATATAATTTCATTTTTAGTTGTTTATGACAAATCTTCCACTTGTACTTTGTAAGACTAATGAAGACTTGATAATGTGGAATTTCCCAGTGGCCTTCTGAACGTGTGTGTGTGTGTGTGTGTGTGTGTGTGTGTGTATGTATGTATCCTTGAAGTAGATTGAGGCTGCCAGAAATTTCTTTGAAAAACGTAATTTATATAGTAAGATGTTTGGCAATGCCTGATGTAAAACTATGGTTGAAAATACGAATCAGCATGGGATTTTATCTCTGTCATTCAGCATCAGTCACTTAATACTGTTAAATTATAGCACTCATATTACAATATCCTGGATTTTTTTCTCAAAAATAATATTATCTTGTTGAAGTGTTCATGCCTGAAACACTAGAATTATCATTGCAAACACATCTATAGATTCAATTGTTTAATCTGAGTAAGAAATGAGTGGGTGGTCTAAATTTAAAGTTTATTAGAGGGTTTCAGGGCTGTTTTCATATACATTTGTTGGAATCCTTTCATTTGACCCTCTTGTTTTTAGTGTAAAAATTCATAGTTACTTTTCCAGGTTGCCCACTGTGTTTAAGAGATGACTTATATGTCAACATCTGTTTTCTGATTCCATTTTGTATATTTTTCCGACAAAAAGAGCCAATCAATAGCTGGTAATACTGCTTAGCCATGAGCTAGAATTAATACATGCTCCCAAACATTACATAACCTATTTCAGAGACTGACTGTGTAGATCATTAGAGGATAGTTTATTAGCTGATTGGTTAGTCAGACTCATCAGTGTCCATCTTGAGAATCATAAAAATAAAAATTTTAAAGCATCCCAATTGATGTTAAAAAAGAAAAAGCTGCAATAAAGAATAAAATCTTCAAATGGTACCTTCAGTTCAAAATAAAGAAATCTTTATATTTTATTCTGCACCTTTGCTTCTGTATCAGGTTGCCATGGAAATTTTTTCATTAACATTAGATTGATTTGCCTGGAGATAAAATTGCTTGCACCATTTCATCTTTTAATGTTCCTGAAGCCTCCTAAGCCATCTTCAGTGTTTTAACCTTCAGGTCGTTCCAGATTCCCAAGAGTTTCTGACATGCTGAGTATTTTTGAAACTCAAACACAGCACATTGATGTCTTCAATGTTAGCATCAACGTTGCTGTCATGTTTTCATTCTGTATGGATGGAAAAATCATTTTAAGCATTTTGTGTCATCAGATAAAAATCTTGGATTATAATCTGTAGAATTCCAAGGACATTTACATAGTAAGTATAAAGAAACAAAGTCAAATGCTTGTATAAAGGCTTCTGTTTAATGTTCCAGCCTTTTCTGCTGTAAAATATTAAAATCCATGTTAATGAACATAAAAAATAGTATGTAATCTGGGTAATTGGGCTTCATACACTCCTATTTATGTGTTAAAATTTGTGATTGAAAGGAAATATAATTGGCTGTCTGTTTCTGAGGATTCTACATCCATGGAATTAACTAACCATGGATCAAAAATATTTGGAAAAGAAAATTACATCTGTACTGAACATGTACAGGCTTTTTTTTCCTCTTGTCGTTATTCCATAAACAATGCAGTATAGCAATCAGTCACATAGCATTTACATTGTATTAGATATTATAAATAATCTAGAGGTGATTTAAAGGATTTAGGAGCATGGACATAGCTTATAGGCAAATACTATGTCATTTTATATCAGAGACTTGAGCGGCCATGGATTTTGTTATTCATGGGAGGTACCAAAACCAGTCCCCCATGGATACTAAGGGATGATTGTATTCAATTTGTGTATATTGTCTAAAATAAACATAATTTTGGCTGGGTGTGGTGACTCATGCCTATAATCCTAGCACTTGGGGAGGTTGAAATGGGTGGATCACTTGAGTCCAGAAGTTTGAGACCAATCTGGGCAACATAGTGAGACCCTGTCTCTACAAAAAAAATTAACCAGGCATCGTGGTACGTGCCTGTAGCCCTAGCTACTCGGGAAGCTGAAGTGGGAGAATCACTTAAGCCCAGGAGGTAGAGGATGTGGTAAGACATGATCATGCCACCGCACTCTAGCCTGATGACAGAGCAAGACCTGTCTCAAAAAGAAAAAAAG
This sequence comes from Colobus angolensis palliatus, assembly GCF_000951035.1. Taxonomy (NCBI): domain Eukaryota; kingdom Metazoa; phylum Chordata; class Mammalia; order Primates; family Cercopithecidae; genus Colobus; species Colobus angolensis. The sequence continues at coordinate 4,658,585 of NW_012115322.1, read as the reverse complement.
AAAGACAGAGAGAGAGAGAGGGAGGGAGGGAGGCAGGGAGGCAGGGAAGCAGGGAGGGAGGAAGGGAGGAAGGATTGATTTTGTTCTAAGTACTGTGATTGCTTCATGCTACTTAAGTGTAACTCTGAAGTGGTTTCTAAAAGGTATTCCACAGATTTTGAGGGAACATATCATGTATTATTTCTCTTTTGAACACCTAGACATATATATAAGTAGATGTTCCTACATGTTTTATGCACTAACATTTAATTTTAGTGTCTAAAAATGAAGATACGAAGAATGGTTTTACTAAGGCCAAGCAGGAAAGAAAAGGTTGAAATCTCAAGATATTTTGTGTTAAAGGAACCCAATTTCATCATCTGTAGATACTCAAATACTATATGTGTGATATTTAAATGTCAATATTTTTACACTCAACATGTTCTTTGACTCACTTTTCTTCACTTGACAGTATTTATGGGAAGTCTTTCCATATCACTATAGAACTAGCTTTTTTAAGTGTTATATTCTCCCTATAGTATGAATGTTTTATAGATCATTCATTCCCCAATTAATAGGAATTTAAGGTTTTTTGTATTTTTTACTATAATGTTCAATGCTACCAAGAATATCATTTTATGTAACTTGTACACAAGTTTGATTATTTCTTCAGACCTGTTGAAGAAGAACAATTGTTCTTCCAAAGAATATGCACATTTAAAATTCTTGTAGATAATGATACATTACCTTCCCAGAAGAATATAACAGTTTGTCCTTTTACTAGTTGTTTATAACACTAATTTCCCGTATCTTTGATGAAACTTATATTAGCAATCATTTTAAAATGTTTACAAATTTTGTGAGTAAAAAGCAATACTTCTTTATTACTGTATTTTGCATTTTGTGATTACTTCTAAGATTGAGCATCATTTATTATGCTTACTGGCCTTTTGCAATTTCTCTTCTCAGTCTGTCCATATGTACTGTCCGTTTTACTTTGGGGCTCTCTATCTTTTTCTTATTGGTTTGTAGGTGTTCTTTATACATTCTGGATATTATTATTATTATTTTTTTTTTTTTGAGAGATTGAGAGAGAGAAAGGGTCTCACTCTGTCACCCAGGCTGGAGTACAGTGGTGTGATCTCAGCTCACCACAGCCTGGACCACTCTGGCTCAAGCAGTCTTCCTGCCTCATTCCCACTGAGCAGCTAGGACTACAGGCATGCACCACCATACCAAGCTAACTTTGGTATTTTTTGTAGTGATGGAATTTTTCCACATTGCCCAGGCTGGTCTTGAACTCCTGAACTCCAAGTGATTCATCTGCCTCGTCTCAGGAAAGTGCTGGTATTACAGGCAGTGCTGGGGTTACAGACATGAGCCACTGCACCCGGCCAGGATATTAATATTTCGACTCTTGAATATGTCGCAAATATTTTCCCCAGGCTATCAGTTGAATTTTAAGGGTTTTTTTTACAGTTCTTTTGCAAAAGGGAAGTTCTCGTTTTTTTAACTTTTATTTTAGATTCAGGGGTACATGTGCAGGTTTGTTATACAGGTAAATTGCATGTTACAGGGAGTTGGTGTACAGATTATTTCATCAACCAGGTAATACGCATGGTAACCAATAGGTAGTTTTTTTGACCTTCACCTTCCTCCCACCCTCCACACTTAAGTGGGTCCTAGTGTCTGTTGTTCCCTTCTTTGTGTCCCTGTGTACTCAATGTTTAGCTCTCACTTATAAGTAAGAACATGCAATATTTGACTTTCTGTTCCTGCATTAATTTGCTTAAGATAAAGGCCTTAAGCTCTACCCATGTTGCTGCAATGACATGCTCTTGTTCTTTCTTGTGGTGTCATAGTATTCCATTGTGTATGTATGCCACATTTTCTTAATCCAGTCTAGTATTGATGGGTATTTAGGTTGATTCCATGCCCTAATTCTGCATTGGTCATATGTGTGCATGTGTCTTTATGATAGAATGGTTTATATTCCTTTGGATATGTACCCAAAAATGGGATCGCTGGGTCAAGTGGCAGTTCTGCTTTTTATGTTCTTTGAGAAGTCACCAAACTGCTTTCCACAATGACTGAACCAGTTTGCAGTGCCACCAGCAGTGTATAAGCATTCACTTTTCTCCTGGAACTCACCAGCATCTGTTCTTTTTTTTTTTTTTTTTTTCTTTGTAGTAATTGCCATTCTGACTGATATCAGATGGTATCTCCTTGTGGTTTTGATTTGCTTTTCTCTGATAATTAGTGATGTTAAGCATTTTTTTAATGCTTGGATGTCTTCTTTTGCAAAATGTCTCTTAATGTCCTTTGCCCACTTTTTAATGGGGTGTTTGTTTCTTGTTCATTTGTTTAAGTTCCTTATAGATTCTGGATATTAGAACTTTTTCAGATGAATAGTTTGCAAATATTCTCTTGCATTCTGTAGGTTGTCTGCTTACTCTTGATAGTTTCTGTTACTTTTCAGAAGCTGTTTAATATTGAGTTCCATTTCTCACTTTTTGCTTTTGTTACAATTACTTTTGGCATCTTCATCATGAAATAGTTCCTAGGGCCTTTGTCTAGAACGATATTTCCTAGGTTATTGGTTATCTTCCAGGGTTTTTATAGTTTTAAGTTTTACATGTAAATCTTTCATTTATCTTGAGTTTGTTTTTCTATATGGTATAAAGAAGGGACTCAATATCAGTTTTATCCATATGACTAGCCAGTTATCCCATCAACATTTATTGAATGGGGAATCCTCTCCTCATTGCTTGTTTGTGTTGACTTTGTTGAAGATCGGATGGTTGTAGGTGTGCAGCTTTATTTCTGGGCTGTCTATTCTATTCCATTGGTCTATGTGTCTGTCTTGGTACCAGTACCATACTGTTTTGGTTACTGTAGTCTTATAGTATAGTTGTGTGTGTGTGTGTGTGTGTGTGTGTGTGTGTG
>NW_012115322.1:4646461-4654565 GCF_000951035.1 Colobus angolensis palliatus | reverse complement strand
CAGCTTTTGGTATCAAGATAATGCCAGCTTCATAGAATGAATTAGAGAAGAGTCCCTCCTCGCCCACTTTTTTTTTTTTTTTTTTTTTTGGAGTAATTTCAGTAGAGATGGTACCAGGTATTCTTTATACACCTGGTAGTATTCAGCTGTGAATCCATCTGGTCCTGGTTTTTTTCTGGTTGGTAGGATTTTTATTACTGATTCAATTTCAGAACTCATTATTGATCTGTTCAGGGATTCAGTTTCTTCCTGGTTTAGTCTTGGGAGGTTGTATGTTTCAAGGAATTTATCAATTTCTTCCAGGTTTTCTAGTTATGTGCATAGAGGTATTCATAGTAATATCTGAGAGTTTTTGAATTTCTGTGGAGTTGGTGGTTATGTCCTCTGTGTCATTTCTGTTTGTGTTTATTTGAATCTTTTTTCTTTTTTTCTTTATTAGTCTAGCTAGTGATATATCAATCTTATTTATTTTCCCAAAAAAAGCAACCTTAGGGTTTGTTGATCTTTGGTCTGGCTTTTTGCCTCTTAATTTATTTCATTTGATTTTGGTTCTTTGTCTTCTGCTGGCATTGGAGTTGGTTTGCTGTTGTTTTTCTAGTTCTTCTAAGTGTGATATGCTGTTAATTTGAGATCTTTCTAACTTTTTGATGTGGGCATTTAGTGCTATAAACATTTCTCTATACACTGCTTTAGTTGTGCCCCAGAGATTCTAGTATGTTGTATGTTTGTTCTCATTAATTTCAAAGAGTTTCTGGATTTTGGCCTTAATTTCATTATTTACCCAAAAGTCATCCAGAAGCAATTAATCTCCATGAAATTTTATGATTTTGAGTGATTTTCTTAATATTGATTTCGATTTTTATTGCGCTGTGGTCCAAGAGTGTGTTGATATGATTTCAGTTTTTTTGAAGTCACTGAGAATTCTCTTACAGCCAAATGTGTACTCAGTTTTAGAGTTTGTGCCATGTGCATATGAGAAGAATGTATATTCTGTTGTTTTCAGTGGAGAGTTCTGTAGATTTCTCTTAAGTCCAATTTGTCAAGTGTCCAGTTCAGTCCCAGATATCTTTATTAGTTTCCTCTTTGGTGATCTGTCAGTACTGTTAGTGGGATGTTGAAGTCTCCCACCATTATACTGTGGGAATCTACATCTCTCTGTACATCTCTAAGAACTTGTTTTATGAATCTGGGTACTCCTCTATTGGTGCATATGTTTTTAGGATAATTTGGTCTTCTTGTTTAATGGAACCCCTTACCACTATGTAATGCTCTTCTTTGTCTTTTTTGATCATTGGTAGATTTTTTTCCATCCCTTTACTTTGAGCCTGTGGGTGTCATTGCTTGTGAGATGGGTCTTTTGAAGACAGCATACTTTTGGGTCTTGCTTCTTTATTCAACTTGCCACTCTGTGCCTTTTAATTGGGGGATTTAATCCATTTATATTCAAGGTCAGTATTGATATGTGAGAATTGGATCCTGTTATATTGTTAGCTGGTTATTATGCAGATTTGATTGTGTAGTTGCTTTATAGTGTCAATGGTCTATCTACTTGAGTGTGTTTTTGTGGTGGTCAGTAACAGTCATACCTTTCCATATTTAGGACCTCTTGTAAGGCAGATGAGATGGTAGTGAATTCCCTTAGCATTCACTTACCTGAAAAAGGTCTTATTACTTCTATATTTATCAAGCTTAGTTTAGCTGGATATGAAATTCTTTCTTGGAATTTCTTTTTTTTTAAGGATCCTGAATGTAAGTCCCCAGTCTCTTCTGGCCTTTAGGGTTTCCGCTGAAAGGTCCACTGTTAGCCTGTTGGGGTTCCCTTCTTGACCTGCCTCTTCTCTCTTGCTGCCTTTAACATTTCTTCTCTCATTTAAACCCTGGAGAATCTGAGACTGTGTGTTGAGGATGTTCATCTTGTATAGTGTCTTGCAGGGGTTCTTGGCATTTCCTGAATTTGAATGTTGGCCTCTCTAGCGAGGTTTGGGAAATTTTCATGGCTGATATTACCAAACATGTTTTCCAGGTTGCTTGCTTTCTCTCCCTCTCATTCAGGGATGCTAATGACTCATAGATTTGATCTCTTTACACAATTCTGTATTTCTTGGACGTTTTGCCTATTCTTTATTATTCCTTTCTATTTTTATCTGACTGAGTTATTTAACAGAACCAGTCTGCAAGCTCTGAGATTCTTTCATCAGCTTGTTCTATTCTGATGTTAATACTTGTGCTGGTATTATAAAATTCTTGTAGTGTGTTTTTCAACTCTATCAGATCAGTTTGGTTCTTTCAAAAAATGATCATTACATCTTTCAGCTCTTGTACCGTTTTATTTAATTCCTTAGATCCCTTGGATTGCATCTCAACTTCTCCTGAATCTCAATGATATTTGTTCTGGGTCATATTCTGATCTCTATTTCTGTCATTTCAGCCATTCAAGCCTGGTTAAAAACCAGTGTTAGGGAACGAGTGCCATCATTTGGAAGTAAGAAGATGCTCTGGTGTTTTTTTTTTTTTTTTTTTTTTGAGTTACCAAAGTTCTTGCACTGGCTTATCAATGTGGCTTGGTGTTCCTTCAATCCTTGAAGTTACTGTCCTCTGGATAGGGTTGCTTTGCTTTTATCTTCTTTGATGCTTTTGCATTTGATTGTGGTCTAAGGTGGGTTCAGTTGATTGACTTTGGTTCTGGAAGATTCTAGGGGGCCAAGGCTCAGCCCAGCACTCACAGGCTGCATGCTGTAACTTTAAGGGTACTGGGCCCCCAGCTTTGTTCTCTGGCTCCTTAAGGTTAGAAACCTGCTGCGCCAGAAGGGCCAGGGTGTACCAAATCCACTGGCCACAGTGCTCCAATGGATGGTGCCAGCCAAAGCAGTTCATTAGGGCAGTGGCTGCAGAATCCATTCTCACACACATGCCAGCAACCATGGCAGGCAGCAGGTTGCACACATATCAGCTGGGGCCAGGCACTTGTGGAAGTGGGATTGCTAGCATCTGTGCATGTGTATTTGCTTTTTAGTTTTTTATATATTTAAATTTTTTTATATCAATAGCTCTAGGGACACAAGTTGTTTTTTGTTACATGGATGAATTGTATGGTGGTGAAGTCTAGGATATTAGTGTACCCATAACCCAAGTAGTATACATTGTACTCCAGTAGCTAGTTTTTCATCCCTCATAGTCCCCCACCCTCCCTCATCTGAGTATCCAATGTTCTTTATACCACACTGTATGCCTTTGCATACCAATAGCTTAGCTCCTATTTAAAAGTGAGAACATGTGGTATTTTGTTGAGTATTTTTTCGTATGTTTTTTGGCCATTTGTATATCTTCTTTTGAGAAACATTTATTCAAGCCATTTGCCCACTTTTTAATGGGTTGGATTTTTCTTGGGGGGGGTTGTTTTTTGTTTGTTTGTTTGTTTGTTTGTTTGGAGACAGGGCCTCACACTGTTACCCATTCTGGAATACAGTGGAGCGATCTTGGCTCACTGCAACCTCCACCTCCTGAGCTCAAGCGATCCTTCCACCTCAGCCTCACGAGTAGCTGAGAATACAGGCGCCCACCACCATATGCAAATAATTTCTTTATTTTCTGTGGAGACGAGATTTCACCATGTTGCCCAGGCCGGTTGAACTCCTGAGCTCAAGCAATACCCCCATCTCAGCCTCCCACAGTGCTAGGATTACAGGTGTGAGCCACCACGCCCAGCCTTATTTGTTATTTTTCTTGCTTCTTTGAGTTCCTTGTAGAGTCTTAATATTAGTCCTTTTTCAGATGCATAGTTTGCAAATATTTTCTCCTATTCTGTGGGTTGTCTGTTTACTCTGATGATTATTTCTTTTGCTGTGCAGAAGTGTTTTAGTTTAACTAGGCCCCAGTTATTTATTTTTTGTTTTGTTGCATTTGCTTTTGGGGTTTTCATCATAAATTCTTTGCCAGAGAAATCAAGAAAGAGAAAGAAATAAAGGGTATTCAAAATGAAACAGAGGAAGTTAAACTATCTCTGTTTGCCAATGATGTCATCTGATCTGATACCTAGAAAATGCTAAAGAGTCCTCTGAAAGACTCCTAGATTTAAAAAATGTATTTAGTAAAGTCTCAGGTTACAAAATCAATATATACAAATCAGTAATATTGGTATAAACCAAAAACAACCAAGCTGAGGATCAAATTGAGAATTCAGTCCCTTTTACAATAGCTACAAAAAAATAAAATAAAATATTTAGGCATATACTTATCCAAGAAGGTGAAATATGTCTACAAGGAGAACTGTAAAACACTGCTGAAAGAAATTATAGATGACACAAACAAATGGAAATATATTGCATGTTCATGGATTGGAAAAAACAATATCGTGAAAATGACCATAGTGCCCCAAACAGTCTAAAGATTTAATGCAACTCTTATCAAAATACCAATATCATTCTTTATAGAATTAGAAAAAGAAAAATTCTGAAATTCATATGGAACTAAAAAAGAGCCAGAATAGCCAAAGCAATTCTAACCAAAAAGAACAAATCTGGAGGCGTCACATTACCTGACTTCAGATTATGCTATTATACAAGGCTATAGTAACCAAAACAGCATGGTATGGGTATAAAAGTAGATACACAGACCAATGGAACAGAACAGAGAACCCAGAATTAAAACCAATTGATTTTCTAGAAAGAGTACAGTAATATGACTTGGGGAAAGGACACCCAATTCAATAAATGGTGCTGGGAAAATTGGATAGCCACATGCAGAAGAATGAAACTGGATCCCTATCTCTTGCCATATGCAAAAATGAACTGAAGATGGATTAAAAACTTAACTCTAAGACCTGATAACCATACAAATTTCAGAAGAAACCCTAGGAAAAACTCTGTTGGACATAGACCTAGGCATTTGCTTTTTATATCTTTTAGAAGGCCATCATAAATATGGCACAAATACACAAATTCTTCTATACTTTTTAAAAAACACATATATTTTACTTTGGTTTAGTTTTTAAGTCCTGAGTCATCTGGAATGCATTTTTGTGAATTTTATGAGTTTTGAAAATAACTTACTTTTTTTCAAATGGGTATTCGGTTGCTCCAATATCATGTATTGAATTAGCCAGCCTTTTTTCAGTGGTTTAAAATGCCACCAGTGTCATAACTAAATTTGCATATTATGTGAGTTTGTGGCCACTCTCTTGTTATACTATTTGCCTATTCCTGCACCAATACTACAGCTTTTAAAGTACATTTTACTATTTGGTAAGGTAATTTACCTTGCTTTTTATATATTAGTACTATACCCATCCACCCTACCTACCTTTCTCATTGGTTCTCATAATTTTTCAGTTTGGGTTTTCTAGGTAACTGATCCTATAGACTTCAACTACTGACAATTTTATCTCTTTTTTTCTATTAATCATACCCCATATAAGAGTTATGTATTTTCCCAAACATTTAAGATCAAATTCCAGATTAACACCTGTGGAGGAACTCATTTCTATCAACTTCCCCAGAAGTTTGTCTTCCTTCCTATCCATTCCTTACCCAAATTTAGTTCTTCTCTATTCATCCAAGGTGGATTTCAGTTATTTTTCCCACTTACTTTAAGCTTCAGTTATTCTAAGCCATATGTAAGCCTGAGGGAGGTAAGGAAGAGATTCAAAAGTGAAATATCCCCTTTTCTGACCTGATATAGAATTGTTTTGAATTGTTTTTCCCCTTCGTAAGAGCATTTTATGAATTTTTTGTTATACTTTTCATGAGTCTGTGTTTGTCTCCCCAGCATTTTGTCTCTTTCCTGCCAGACTGTTCATCTTGCTTGTTATGTGTCCAAAATTACTTTCCTTCTTCCCTTATACCCATACGGCAACTTCTTTAACTTCATGTAAACATTTATTATGGCTTAGAGTCTATTTTCCATATTTTCAGTAACACAGTTAGCATATCTCAAACTTTATTGCCCCTATGTCTTTTGTCCCACAACTTCAAAACCAATCTATTTCATTTTTGTATTTTTCTTATATTTTAAAAACTTTATTTTTGAAATAATTTAACAATGACAGAGAAGTTGCAATAATTCAGAGTTCAACACAAATTCAGCAATTATTAACATTTTCCCACATTCTCTTTATTGTTCTTCTCTGCCTCACCTCTGTGTATTTGTGTTTATGTTTTTAGAACAGTTTGATACTGTATTGCAAGCATCACATGATGTTTTGTTTTTGCTTTTTCTGTCACTATACTCAACAAGCCAGGTCCAGCTCTACCCATATTACCCTCTTGAATGATAAGTCATCTTTTGTTTTGTTTTGTGACAAGGTCTCACTCTGTTGCTCAGGCTGGGAGTATGGTGGTACTATCTCTGCTCACTGCAACCTCCTGCCTCCCAGGCTCAAGCGATCCCCGACCTTAGCCTCCCAAGTAGCTGGGACCACAGGAACACACCACCACACCCAGCTAACGTTTTTGTATTTTGGTAGTGACAGAGTTTTGCTGTTTTACCGCGGCTGGTCTTGAACTCCTGGGCTCAAGTGATCCACCTGTCTTTGCCTCCCAAAATGCTGGGATTACGGGCATGAGCCACCACACCCATGAAAAGTGATGTTCTGCTAGATAAAGTCACACTTTGAATTTTGCTACAAATTTGTGATCATTATCCTCAAATTGCCTGTTAATACTGCCTGTGAGAGGTTTAAGCTCAAGATGGCTGAATAGGAGCACCTCCGGTCTGCAGCTCCCAGCGAGATCGACGCAGAAGGCGAGGGATTTCTGCATTTCCAACTGAGCTACCTGGTTCATCTCATTGGAACTAGTTGGACAGTGGGTGCAGCCCATGGAGGGCGAGCCAAAGCAGGGTGGGGCATCACCTCACGGGGGAAGCACCACCGGTCGCGATTTCCCTCCCCTAACCAAGGGAAGCCTTGTGAGGGGCTGTGCCATGAGGAACGGTGACCTCTGGCCCAGATATTGCGCTTTTCCCACAGTCTTTGCAACCCGCAGACCAGGAGATTCCCTCAGTGCTACACCAACAGGGTCCTGGGTTTCAAGCACAAAACTGGGCGGCCGTTTGGGCAGACACCAAGCTAGCTGCAGGAGTTTTTTTTCATACCCCAGTGGCGCCTGAAAGGCCAATGAGACAGAATTGTTCACTCCCTTGGAAAGGGGGCAGAAGCCAGGGAGCCAAGTGGTCTAGCTCAGTGGATCCTAGCCCCAGGGAGCCCAGCAAGCTAAGATCCGCTGGCTTGAAATTCTCGCTACCAGTAGCACAGCAGTCTGAGGTCCACCTGGGACACTGGAGCTTGGTGGGGGAGGGGCATTCACCATTGTTGACGCTTGAGTAGGCAGTTTTACCCTCACAGTGTAAACAAAGCTGCTGGGAAGTTGGAACTGGGTGGAGCCCACTGCAGCTCAGCAAGGCTGCTGCGGCCAGGCCAGACTATGTCTCTAGATTCCTTCTCTCTGGGCAGGGCATCTCTGAAAGAAAGGCAGTGGCCCCAGTCAGCGGCTTATAGATAAAAATCCCATCACCCTGGGACACAGCACCTGGGGGAAGGGGCAGTTGTGGGTGCAGCTTCAGCAGACTTAAACATTCCTGCCTGACAGCTCTGAAGAGAGCAGTGTATCTCCTAGCACAGCGTTTGAGCTCTGATAAGGGTCAGACTGCCTCCTCATGTGGGTCCCTGACCCCCGTGTATCCTGACTGAGAGACACCTTTCAGTAGGGGCCAACAGACACCTCATACAGAAGAGCTCTGGCAGGCATCTGACAAGTGCCCCTCTGGGAAGAAGCTTCCAGAGGAGGGAACAGGCAGCAATCTTTGCTGTTCTGAAGCCTCTACTGGTGATACCCAGCAAACAGGATCTGGAGTGGACCTCTAGCAAGATCCAGCAGACCTGCAGCAAAGGGTATCCTTTCCTGTTACAAGGAAAACTAACAAACAGAAAGGAATAGTATCAACATCAACAAAAAGGATGTCTACTCAGAGACTCCATCCAGTGGTCACCAACATCAAAGACCAAAGGTAGATAAATCCACGAAGAAGGGGAGAAAACCAGTGCAAAAAGGCTGAAAATTCCAAAACCCAGAATGCCTCTTCTCCTCCAAAGGATCACAGCTCCTCACCA
>NW_012115322.1:4643335-4645096 GCF_000951035.1 Colobus angolensis palliatus | reverse complement strand
CAAAGAGACTTAGACTCCCACACAATAATACTGGGAGACTTTAACACCTCACTGTCAACACTAGACAGACCAATGAGACAGAAAATTAACAAGGATATTCAGGACTTGAACTCAGCTCTGAACCAAGCAGACCTTACAGACATCTACGCAACTCTCCACCCCAAATCAACAGAATATATATTCTTCTGTTGAAGAATCATCACATCACAGTTATTCTAAAATTAACGACAAATTGGAAATAAAACACTCCTCAGCAAATGCAAAAGAACAGAAATCATAACAAACAGTCTCTCAGACCACAGTGCAATCAAATTGGAACTCAGGATTAAGAAACTCACTCATAGCCATACAACTACATGAAAACTGAACAACCTGCTCCTAAATGAATACTGGGTACATAACGAAATTAAGGCAGAAACAAATATGTTCTTTGAAACCAATGAGAACAAAGACACAATGTAACAGAATCTCTGGGACACATTTAAAGCAGTGTTGAGAGGGAAATTTATAGCACTAAATTCCCACAAGAGAAAGTGGGAAAGATCTAAAATCAACACCCTAACATCACATTTTTAAAAAACTAGAGAAGCAAGAGCAAAGAATTTCAAAAGCTAGCAGAAGACAAAAAATAACTAAGATCAGAGGAGAACTGAAGGAGATAGAGCTGCAAAAAACCCTTCAAAAAATCAACGAATCCAGGAGCTGGTTTATTGAAAAGATCAACAAAATAGATAGACCACTAGCCAGACTAATAAAGAAAAGAGAGAGAAATCACCTGGATGCAATAAAAAAATGATAAAGAGAATATCACCACTGATCCCACAGATATACAAACCACCATCAGAGAATACTATAAACACCTCTAAGCAAATAAGCTAGAAAATCTAGAAGAAATGAATACATTCCTGGGCACGTACACCCTTCCAAGTCTAAACCAGGGAGAAGTCGAATCCCTGAATAGACCAATAACAACTTCTGAAATTGAGGCAGTAATTAATAGCTTACCAAAAAAAAGTCCAGGACCAGACAGATTCACAGCCAAATTCTATGAGAGGTACAAAGTGGAGCTGATACCATTCTTTCTGAAACTATTCCAAACAATAGAAAAAGAGGAAATCCTCCCTAACTCATTTTATGAAGCCAGCATCATCCTGATACCAAAACCTAGCAGAAACACAACAAAAAAGGAAAATTTCAGGTCAATATCCCTGATGAACATTGATGCAAAAATCCTCAATAAAATACTGGCAAACCAAATCCAGCACCACATCAAAAAGCTTATCCACCATGATCAAGTCAGCTTCATCACAGGGATGCAAAGCTGGTTCAACATATGCAATTCAGTAAACAAAATCCATTACATAAACAGAACAAGTGACAAAAACCACATGATTATCTCAATAGAGGCAGAAAAGACCTTTGATAAAATTCAACACCCCTTCATGCTAAAAACTATCAATAAACTAAGTATTGATTGAATGTATCTCAAAATAATAAGAGTTGTATATGACAGATTCACAGCCAATATCATACTGAATGTGCAAAAACTGGAAGCATTCCGTTTGAAAACCAGCGCAAGACAAGGATGCCCTCTCTCACTACTCCAATTCAACATAGTATTGGAAGTGTTAGCCAGGGACATTAAGCAAGAGAAAGAAATAAAGAGTATTCAAATAGGAAGAGAGGAAGTCAAATTGTCTCTGTTTGCAGATGACATGATTGTATATTTAGAAAACCCCGTCATCTCAGCCCAAAATCTCC
>NW_012115322.1:4642668-4642970 GCF_000951035.1 Colobus angolensis palliatus | reverse complement strand
AATCAATGTGCAAAAATCACAAGCATTCCTATACACCAATAACAGACAGAGAGCCAAATCATGAGTGAACTCCCATTCACAATTGCTACAAAGAGGATAAAATACTTAGGAATACAACTTACAAAGGAAGTGAAGGACCTCTTCAAGGAGAACTACAAACCACTGCTCAAGGAAATAAGAGAGGATGCAAAGAAATGGAAAAACATTCCATACTCATAGATCGGAAGAATCAGTATCATGAAAATGGCCATACTGCCCAAAGTAATTTATAGATTCAATGCTATCCCCATCAAGCTACCATT